>NC_140590.1:482437024-482617024 GCF_964204655.1 Triturus cristatus | reverse complement strand
TGAGTGGTTGTGTAGGCAGCGCACATTACACTGCTTTGCCCGGGGCCAATAATGCTGTTGAGACGGCCCTGCTGGGTAACATCTGGTATACAGCGCCAAGAAAAGCCACATGGTGAAAGTCTGCTTTTAAAACACACGTTGTGTTATGTTTGTGGGATTTTCGGTCCGCAGATTAAGAGTGAGGACTGGCCTAACCAAGTCAACAAAATATGATAAAGAAAGATTATGTGACAGCACAATGCACTCGGCAGCCCTGTAGGTAATTTGTGGTGCTAATATTATCACAATGCTGGTAAGAATCTCCATAAGGCTTAATATTGAGAAAAGATTATCCTTATTGGGTGAATTTCATAGTTTTTTTTACGTTTCCTTTAAATTTCAGATCTAAAAGCCACCTATGACACTGGTGTGTTTGAAAGGTCGGCTTTGTTTGGAGTGATATTTGGAAAAATTGAAGCAAATATTCTGGTATATTAATGGTTGTTTCTTATTTTAAAGCTCAGTAACAGTTTATACTCTTTCCCGTGAAGAGAAAGGAATACCTGAAGACTACCAACAATAACACCATATACGTAAAACAGTTTCTCACTTGCAGCTCTTCCTATGTCATATATGTACTTGAATGTCCGTGCAACCTCCGGTATGTGGGTAGCACCACACACATGGCCAAGTAGAGAGCCTTGGAACATATGAGGGCCATAGCCAACAAGGACCATCACTATCCCATAGTGAGACATTTTGAACAACATCATTACTCCGACAGCTCCAGTCTGAAATACTTTGCCATAGAACAGGTCAATATGGGCACACGGGGAGGCAACAAAGAACTCCTATTTAGAAAATGCGAGTCCCAGCACATTATACATCTAGGCACTCCCTATCCAGGTGGACACACTATCGGTGAGGAAATAGCTGTACATTTGCACACCATTTATTAACTGTTGATTCTCTTTCTAACTGTATGCCTGCACTATCATCTCCCTCATGCCTTCTTACAGATATAGATTCTTTCTCATTCTTTATTTCTCTTTTTCTCGTCTTACATAATAATTTTTCTCTTTCTTTTCTTTTCCTTTTACATATGTCATCTGATTCTTTACCAGCATCTTGACTCTTCTGCTAACCTTATGTCTGCCTGCCCTCTGCCAGTTATCTGTGTCTCTGACATTTTTACTCTTTATTCTTGCAGGAGGAAAGGAAGGGGACATCCGATCCGCACCTGTGACCTCCCGGGTTCCCTACCCTTTCCTTCGTCGAAAATGTGTATCTGCTGACCACTGTGCTACAGATAAGGATTTCACATTTCAATTTTAGTTTGAATTTCAATTTTCCTTTTGCAACACTTTATTCTTTGAGCGTCTTAATACTTGCTGTTGTTGTGCCTCTCTAACCCACGTGGGGAATCCTAGCACCATCAAGAGGACAAGCTGTGTTTACGCATGTACTGCTGTATCATTGCGCATTGTGATGTACCTTCTGCCACATGGACGCTCTGCATTCCTATACTGGAGTATGGGGCATATTATCAAGCCAGGCGATAAAATTATCGCTGCCTTAGCGACAGAAAACTGCCGCTAAAACGGCGATAAATGGCTTGATAATATGCTCTATGGAATTCCAATTGAAGCCCAGGTTAGATGTGAAGGACATCTAACATGGGTTTCAATTGGAATTCCATAGAGCATATTATCAAGCCCATTATCGCCGTTTTGGCGGCAGTTTTCTGCCGCCAAAGTGGCGATAATTTTATCGCCTGTCTTGATAATATGCCGCTATGTCTCTGAAAATTAAAACATTTTTCCAATATGGCTCCTAATTTGAGCAGGGAATGCCGCACAGGCAGCAACTGCTGTCTTGAAATTATGTACACATACACTATCGCAGAGAGTAATTCTCATACCGAATTGTTTTCTTTTGCTCAACTGGCACTGTCCAGGTGGGACTGTTCCTCTTTGTCCTTTTGCATTTTACCCTTTTAAGATGGCGCTCGCACTGTGTGTATGACAGTCCTCTTTTCATTTTGCATTTCGTTGACATGCTACTAGTCTTACTTTTGTTTTAGTATTTGTATTTATGACGCTCTGTTTTGTATGTACACTTTGTGTGAGAAATACTGCGTGACGGTTGAAACGCATCACGATTGGATTCATGACAGAATAAATCCCTTGTATTGAATCTCCTGTAGTTTTGCTCCTGAGAGGTTGGGTACTTCATTTCTGCCTCAATTCATAATCACAGGTGACTCCGCAAGTTCCCGCGCAACCTTCCACGGGTCTGCCGGTGCCCGGAGATATATATATAAGCTCTGCGGGTTTCGAGTCGGAGGACGCGACTCACCAGGAGGAGATTCTTGACTTCGCGGCATCTAAATAAGTCAGGTATTCAGGGGTGGAGAGTATGTGTGCATCGGCGCTTACAAATTCTAATTTTAAAAGAATATTGAATAAGTTGCCTGAGAAGGATTGCAAGTGCAAGCATGTCGGCCGACAATGTGAGAGACCGTGAGGCTGCGTCGAAGACAATGTTTTCTGACAGCCTCCCAATACCTTCCAACATTCGGGGGAGAACTAATATTGACATTAATCATAGTAACAGCACATTAAAAGACAAATTTAGAATATTGGAAAAGAAATAAAAAAGCGAGCAAAGTAAATGGTGGGAATCCAAATCCCTACAAAGCTACATTGACGTCAACCGTATTCATAGAGGATTGCGAATCCTATCGGCCCCCAGCTATGAAACCCCCAACCCTGACCTCATGCGGGAGTGGGCCGAAAGCAATTTAGAATCATCCCGGCGTTCGGTATTAATTTTAATCAAATATGCGGACATAGATAGAACCCAATTGCTCAAGGAAATAGCCGAAATATATGAAGACCTGGAGACAGTGACACTGAATAAAAAACTAAACTTACAAATGAAATGAATATAAGACTAAAAAAAGAAGAAGCAAAAAGAATGTAAAGGAAAACCTTTAAATTTCAACGAGACTGCAACGATTATGAGCTTGGTCAAATATTCACATTCTCAAAGAAATATGATGCATTGCGCGGTCCCGCGATGATAACGCATATGAAACCAAGAGCGCCAATAAGAAACAAGGACCAAACTGACGGATATCAGTTCGGTAGGAGGGAGTTAATTGGAATCTGAGCTTCGAGGAGGGGCAATGCAGGGACAGTTGGTTAAACTCTCTCCTGGGGAGGAAATAGGTTTTTTATGCCACGAAAGAATGCAATCACTCCGACCCAGAGTACAAAGAAATTACAACTAAAACACTCAAATTTCAAACGGAGGCAGAGGTACAACACGAGGAGGAGGTGCGCCGCATCAAAAAGAAAAGAAGGGCAGGGGCCAATGGGCCCCCAAGAAATAACATCAAATGGAGATAACAACCGTAGTATTGTGAACCTGACTTCTATGAAGCTTACAGTTGAGGAAGAAAATATCTTGAAACTGGGATTATCCTTCGCACCGCATACCAATCTTAACTATGCGACTACCAGGTTGGACTTGTACAAAGCGGTAAGAAAACTCAAGCTACGTAAATTTCATTTACTCAAGGCTAATAAAAACACAACGTTGCATGATCCAGATGAAGTCACTGCTTCAGGTACATTCATGTCAAGTGACATAGTAGAATTGTGGGAAACTGAGGAGGCAGGAATGCTCTGGGCAAGACTCAAGATCTGAAATATCTATATTGCCTATTAAACAAATAGCCCCCAGGACGCCTTTCCAGTCTCCCTCAACCTCCAATCCTCTAATGCCCCGAGATGCAATAGACATTTTCCATGAGAATGTCACTTCACAATTGAAAGGACTTCAGAAACGGATTTACAATCAAAAGGATAAATACGATAAGCAAACTCAAGAATATGAGGCGTTGGTAACCAGAATGAGCAAGGAAAAAGATTTAATTGTCAGAGGAAGTGACAAGGGAGGCAACATTGTGCTGTTGACACAAGCTAATTATGACAAAGAGGCTTATCTGCAGCTTAATGATAGACAATGTTATGAGCGCATCAATGCGGCCACCATGAAAACAACACAGCAGGAGTACCATCAAAAGCTGATCAAGTGGAAAAACAAAAAAATGATATCAGAAGATGAATTTAAATATCTCAAAACAGACAATCCTGTAACCCCTTTGATTTATTTTATCCCTAAAGTTCATAAAAATTTGTTCAACCCACCCGGTAGACCAATTATTTCAGCAAGGGGTGGACTTTTGGAAAAAACGTCAGTATATATTGACTATTTTTTACAAAGCCACGTGAGAGCTTTAGATTTTTATGTACAAGACACGGGAGATTTTTTGTTGGAAATACAACAAGTTACATGGATAGATGAATATTGGATGCTGGCTCTTGATGTGACTGTGCTCTATACGAGCATTGTGCATACTGATGGACTAACAGCAGTAAACCATTATTAAGGCCAAAGCTCAGAACAATTTAAAGATCGCAATGCTGCTTCAAATTATTGAATTCTGCTTACGTAACAACATCTTTATGTACAACAATTTGCCTTATCGTCAATTGCAAGGTGTGGCAATGGGGGCCAGTTTCTCTCCAAGTTACGCCTGTCTCCACATGGGTGCTTTGGAGGAACTGGTCCTCAAAGTTAAACACAGGGCTATCTTTGATGCTAATTTGATTGATTGGTTTCGTTATATTGACTATTTGTTTGTGGTATGGAGAGCAACTAAGGAACAGGATGAGGATTTTTATTGCTGCAATTAATGAGAATGATTTTAATCTTAAGTTTACTGTAACCATGAGCCAGTCTTCTATTACATTTTTGGATACAGAAGTGTATAATTGTAATAACAAAATAGAGACTAGGCTGTTCAGGAAGAGCACGGCAGGCAATACAATTTTGCACGCTGGCAGTGCTCACCCTGCACATTTAATAACCAGCATTCCTTACGGGGAGATGCTCCGCTTAAGAAGAGTATGCAGTAGTACACAGGATTTGAAGTTAGCACAACAGGCCAGTAAAAGTAGGTTCCTTGAAAGGGGTTATACCAAACAAGTCATTGATAGTGCCATGGCCAAATCAATGAGATTCAGCAGGCAGGAATTACTAGACACCTACAAACCTGCAATACACTTAGAAGGGCCTGTTAGTGCAGTAACTTCTGATCAGTCATCTAAACAAATCAGTCCGTTCAGAATCATAACCGGTTATAGCAAACAACACACAGAACTGTACAAGATTATTAACCGTAATTGGCCTACAATTCTAAGTGACCCAGTTATTGGTCTCACCCTATCGCAGAGAGCCTCCATTACATTCAGTAGGGCCCCGTCCATGAAGGACCGGCTATTTAATACCAGTCTAGAAATTATCGAAAAAACCACATGGCTACATACCAACAGTGGTTTCTTTAAATGCAAAACTTGCAAATCATGTATTCATGGTACCAATATGAAAACCTATAAAGATGGTTTCAGTAGCAAAGACCATCGTATTAACAAGGTACTTACTTGCAAGACCGAATTTGCGATTTACGTACTTCAATGTCCATGCGAATTAAGATATGTTGGAAGTACGAAGCATGCGGTACATAAACGCATATTACAGCATCTTCGGGCAATAGCCAATAAGGACAACACCTATCCTGTGGCTAGACATTTCAAAGAATTCCACCACAGTGACAATAAGGGCCAAGTATTCTCTCCATCTGCCTAGATTTGCTTTCTATATTAAATTACTAGGTAATATCACAGTGCTGAGATATGTGCCCCATGAAACCGAGGGCAAGTATGATAAGATTTGAAATCATGAAGTTAGGGTTAGATAAATTGTAAATATAAGATCTGTCATTATGACAGTTATGACTGGGCTCAGTCAACCATATATGTAATGTGGAATATGTTTCCCCTACAATAAGAAACTAATATTGTTCGTTTTTAATCACGGTGGATAGGTTTTATTGGGATAACTTGCATTTTTAGTTTGCACTTTTTTGCACATAAGACCGATAAGACAGACATATATGATGGCGGCAGTAATTGATAGGTATTGGGATTCAACCCATGATTGATAAGAGATACTGTGGTCTTGATTTGTTCTGGGACCTCTTATAATTATGTTGGTTTTAACCTAATATTTGGATGGAAATATGTTATATCCGCTGGGATCAACAGGTTTATGTTTTAAGCATCCTTTAATCCAAATGTTCAATTTACCTCAGGATAATGATCCAGCTGGCCAAAGATTCATGGTACAGGCTGACAAATGTATAATTATCTATACACTAGATAATATTATGCATTAATGTGGTGGCTATTTAGCAATATGACAACTTTATATACATCAGTACAGTTTACATATTTTGAAGAGGACTTCCACTTCGAGCTGGTCTAACATACCATGTTTTATACAGGGATGTATCCCTGCATATATAAGGTAATTTTATTGCAATTTTATTGCTTAGTTGCAACAATGATTACGTTATAGGCTTTGACAAAAATATTGGCATTTATCCATTAATTTTTACAAGCCTCGAAAACACATGATTGTTTTCAGCGATGTTTTTGCACATATGCGTATTTTGCACTCTAATTGCGTATTTGCACTGCTGGAGCAGAGTTTTCATTTAGAAAATTCAGGGGCTTTTGAAGCTCTAGTATGTCTATGCGTTTTATTAAATATTAATAAATAACAATTAATTATTTGTCTTGTGCAAGTATGTTTTTATTAATCAATTCGTTTGTTTTAACATAAGAGAAAGTTACACGAGGGTTAGCATGTGTGTGCTGTTTCTGTTTCCTAAGAAATAACGTGCAAGTTTCCATGTTTAAATGTTGCTGTGTGCTGTTTATTTTGAGCACAAAACGCTGTCTGAATTAATGCTTTTTTATGTTGCAAAAGCTAGATAAATGCATACACATAAGGGTATTAGTGGGGTTAACACTGTTTAATCATTATGCTGTAGTAACGTTTATTTTGTCTCATTAATTAAAGATGGTCTATTGTGGCCTATGGAGGCTGTATTAAGATGGCTGAATTTTGAAGCCTGGCCTCGAGTGAATATGTGAAAGACGTGACGAGGGAGACCCCTGCTGGAAATGGTCTTGAAGTTGACTGACCATGGTCCTTCTATGAAACTTTCCATGAGGACAGCAGCAGTTTTTGGGAGTTCTCCAAGAAAAGTGAAAGTGTCCTTGGCAATCTCGAAAGACAAAGGAGCCTTAGAGGAAAACTCTGAACTGTGGCTCGATGGCCGAGGAGAAGCCGGATTAAATGTGATACATGTTTTATTTTCTTGGTTCCTGTTCCGTAGTCTTCGCTATGTGTATTTTTCCTGAGCGGAGGTTCATAAATGTTGCAATGTTGCATCCTTTCCTTCTCGCTCTGCTCAGTGATTCAGTGTATTTTGCAAACATGATGAGTGTTTCCATTGTAATTCTTACTATAAAAACTGTTAGCTTAGAGAGGGTTCTTGCCACCTTTTTGCCACTTGCCATTTTACCTTTGCTGCGTGAAGCTGCGTTGCCGAGGATTGATTCTGAGGACTTCGTCTTGAGAGACTTTACCGAGAGACTTGTCCTGACCCGTTCTGACACTTAGTTAGAATAGGTAACTATGAGAAATGATTTATTCTGATTGATTTACTTTGACTAATTTTAGATAAAGCAATATAATTTTAAACATGGTGTTGAACTTTCTTTCTTGTCAATTATTGGGTTTATATTTTTAATCATTATTGTATATGTTGTGTAGATTATGGACAGTCACTAAACCAGATCTGATCGACCTGATATTGATGCAGGTTGTTTAGGTGTTTTCTTTCCACAGGTTTATTGCTGGTAGAGTATTTGAGCGTATGTAAGTGAAATGGGCCCTAGCGTATGATGAATGTATGTGCGTGCAACTGTGTGATTACTCTATCCGTGGTAGTGGGCATATTTTAGATACCCTGATCTCTATCAATTTCCTGGTAGCAGAGGATGGTTTTAGATGGTTGTCTTGATCTGATAAGATTGCTTGTACATTAGCTTATTGATTATTGATTTTATTTTGTCAATATTGGTTTATGTACTAATATTATATGTTGAAGTCGTCATGTTGAGTTATATGTAGTGCTTCTGGAACTTGGAAGCTGTTGTAGCAGTTCCGTAGTAGGGCAGAGGGAAGTATATGCTGCTCTCGGGAAAGACGGGATTGTAAGGAATAACGTGTGACAATTGAAGTTGCGCGTTCACATTGTCTGGGTTCGGAATCAGTGACATCGTCGTATGTTACTATTAGATATTTCTGGTATGTAAGGAGTGTGTATCGTAGTGAAGGTTATCTTTGAAACTCTGGTCTTAAGTCCCAGGGATCCGTAGAGGATTTCCGTTAAAGCTTATCGCGGGAGGAGTAATAGGTATTCTCTGAGCTTGTTTGAGGAACTGGGCGAAGTTGCTTAGTTAATGTATGTTATAATTCTGTAGTGGAGCAGATTGTGCGCTGTTCTCGGGAAACAGGATTCTGTGTGTATGTACTATATTTCCTTTGCATGAATGTGCGTGAATGTATATACATTTATTGATTGTAAGACTCTTTGGATAAGTCCTAGAGGAAACAGTTATGAGATGTATGAATGTTGACTTTTGAAAAATAGACTCTCTTTTACTATTCTGTGTTTAGCGAAGCAGACAATGGAGATGTTTTTATGTTGTAACTAATAGATTTTTGTAGAAATCTTGACACGAAGTCTACTGAGAGATTTTGTAAAGGAGGGGTAGACGAGTGACAGAAGACAGGAGACAAGCGACTGCAGCGACTGTTGACGTCAGAAAGTCCGCGCTCTGATTGGATAGTGGATCAGAATAGGGTTCGCGCTAGGATTGGTGCGTTAGTGTGAGTCGCGCAGGGATTGGAAGAGCTGTTTAGTGACGTAGACGCTCCAGGATTGGTGCGTTAGTGTGAGTCGCGCTGCTATTGGTTGAGAAGCTCGTATTGTATATTTATAATACGGAAAGAGTAGAGAGTTTTGGTAAGCGCTAAAATGTATTATCAAGAGGAGAAAAAGAAAAAAACATTCTTTGGGAAAGTTAAAAAGTGGTTTACTAAGGATAAAGAGGTTAAAACGAGAGAGGGTGAGTTGCTACCTCCAGCGAAAACACCTGCATCCTTTATGGTTGCGAAATATGGATTACATACCTGTATATGGTTGCAGAATTGGGTTAGGTATACTAAAGAAGATGGTGTTTTAGCATTTCCAGAACATGGTTCATTTAATTTGGCCGTGTTGAGAAATTTACGGGAAAAGATGGTACGTCTGGACCCGAAGCCGAGACCTACACAGTTCGAGGCTTTAGTGGAATGGGAAGAGGAAGTTCATGAGCGAGAAAAGCAAAGGTCTGGAGGATATTACAGGAATATGTTTGGGAGGAGACATGATCGTGAAACACATCATGATCGGATGAAAAGATGGCGAGATGTTAATATGTCAGAGGGATTATATCCTATGAGAACAATTGAAGAAGGAGCAGTTGGAGTTAATGAGTATGATGATGAGGTCTTAAATGACATGATTTACAAGAGACCACCCCCATATAGACCAGAACCAGATGAGAGTACACCAGTTGTTTCTCCGATAAGAGATACAGTCTGTATTATTGAGAAAGAAAAAGTGACACCTGAATCAAGAAGTAGTAGTTCTTTCAGGGAGAGAGAGAATCGAAGTAGTGAGGAAAATGCCAGAAAATTAGCAAAAACGACAACAGAACTGACTGAGAAAATTAGGGAGTTAACGAAGAATCTGGAAGCTGTTACGGTGCCTGTAACAATAGGTCCAGTTATGCCTGTGTTTGACAAACAGAGAGCAGGTGAGAATGGATTGGTGATTCCATATGTTGGGAATAATTTGACAAATTCAGTTGGTCCTTCAGGAGATTCAGATAAAAGAGCAGAAAGAAGTGACCAGAGACAAACAAGACATGACACATGTAGTGAACTATTGGATACTAGTGAACCTGGTTGTTCAGGGATGCCAATTTTAGAACCGCAGAAGAGAGTGGTTCCAGTGAGAAAAACTGCTGAAATAACAGTTGATGATTTGAATGATTGGATGAAGGTTCTTCAGAAAAAGGATAAGGATTCACAAGTTATTGATGTGGCTAGGTTACGTATAGAATTAGAAGAGCTTGTGACAGGAACAGTTCCAATGGAAATCCTGAAGAGTCATCATGATGGTGAGCTATTGTTTATGTGTAAAAGTGTTACCTGGAGAGCAAGGAATACACATGACAGGCTAAGAGCAATAGCAAATGAACAAGGAGTTGACATTGATAAAGTGAAAGCTTTACAGAGAACTTAAAGGATGGATTTTACAGAGAAGGACATTGAAAATTTGAATGCTTCTGGTAGAACAGGACAGATTAAAGAAATGGTGGCATTACTGCGAAGATGGGGTGATGTAGAAAAATGGAAGGATAGGTGGTATAAGAAAAGAGAGGAATCTGAAGATAGAACAACTTATTCAGCATTTCCAGTGAGAGAAAAGGAGAAACCGGTGAATAATTATCCTATGAGAGAAATACCTGGAGGAGGATATGTACATGTTCCATGGACCAGACAGGATATTTTATCATTTACGAATGATTTCCCTCGATTGAGAGAAAAGCCCGTCGAGTGGTATAGGCAGGTAGATAGGTTTGTGAAATTGTCAAAAGTGCTGTGGGTTGACCTGAATAGTCTGTTTGATATAATTGTTCCAGCAGACTTGTGGACTGAGTGTAAAATAGTTGTGAGTTGGCCTACTGAGGAATATCCAAGAGATTCAAGAACAGGGGCACCAGATCCAGAAGTAATGAGGAAGTATGATCAGGTGATGGTATACCTGAAGAGTAAAGTTCCTCCAAAAGAGACAGACTGGGTTAAGATAGATCGAACACAACAGGAAGCAAAAGAATCAGTTCATGCTTTTTACGAGAGGCTGATACTGGCTTTTAAACAATTCAGTGGAGATGAACACCTGGGTGACAAAGATTTGAGTCACTTTGTATACAGATTTGTATATGGTCTAAGACCTGAAATTGGTGAGAGAATTCGTGAACACACAGTGGATTGGCAGAGTAAAAAAGTAGATGAGATCCTGAGACATGCAAAATACTTCAGTGATGAAATTGAAGCAAAACAAAGAAAGCTGAAAGAGAAAGCAATGTGGGCACAAGTGAAAGTTGCAGAAAGACAGGAAGCACAGTTAGTGGAACAGGCGAATAATCCAGGAAATAATGCAGGAAATAGACCCAGATATGTAGGAAAGGGGAAAGGAAGTCTTGAGGAAGCAAAGAAAAAGTTCCCTTGTCACAACTGTGGCCAGCTGGGACATTGGAGATCTGAATGTCCTAATCCGCCATTAGTGAGTAATGAGAGTAAACCTTTAAATCAACAGGTGCAGAACCAGAATGAAGGGAATAATCAACAGCAACAACAGAAAGTTGTGAGACAGCAGAGTCAAGAGCCAAAACCGCCCTTGCCGCAGAATAGAGGAGTACAAAAGTATAATCAGGATTCAGGATTCTTCAATGATGAGCAGGTAAACAAACCAAGACGTTCTAACAAAGTACAACAGTACTTGTTAAAGAGTGAAGGGAGTGAGTCTGACGGTGATTATTGACGGTGCCGAAGAGAGGAGGAAGAGTGCATACTTGGTGCAACTCTAGAAATAGACCAGGCAGGACCATTTGTGGATGGGAAAATAAATGAGGAGAGTGTTACTTTTTTGGTAGACACAGGTGCGACAAGATCAACTGTCAGGTCAACAGATGTTAAAAATCTTCCTCTCTCGGATGAAGCAATCCAAGTAGTTGGTGTAGCCAATACACAAATCAGAACACGTCTTACTGAACCAGTAAGAGTACAGATAGGGAAATTTTCAGACATGCACAGATTTATTGTCTGTGACACGAGTCCAGTGAACCTGTTAGGTAGGGACTTATTGTGTAAGATGAATTGCACAATCTTTTGTACACCAGATGGAATAGCTTTTGAGACACCAGATGATGATGTTTTTTACCAAATGACTTTAGAAAATAGAGAAAGTGAATTAATTGGTGCATTTGCTGTGTTTAATCCGGAGGATTTGCCTCAAGAGTTGAGAGACAAAGGGAAAAGAGCAGTTTGGGATTTTACAGGAGAGGATGTGGGATTGATGAATAATGTAGATCCAGTGAAAATTGCAGTGAAAGAGGGAATTACATATCCTAACATTCCTCAGTACAAAATGACACCAGAAATAATTGAAGGGATAACTCCTATAATTGAGAAAATGATTCAGCAGGGAGTTCTAGGAAAACTACTGAGTAGTCCGTGTAATTCACCGATAATGGGACTGAAAAAGCCCAATGGCAAATTTAGGATCGTACAGGATCTGAGAAAAGTTAATCAAATTGTGGTGGCATGTTGTCCTATTGTGCCAAATCCATCAGTGATTCTGTATCAAATTCCACATGATGCTGAGTGGTATACAGTGATTGATTTGTGTCATGCGTTCTTTTCAATTCCATTGCATCATGACAGCCAGCCGATTTTTGCATTTAGGTTTGGCCAGCGTATCTTAGCATGGTGTCGAATCCCACAGGGGTATACAGAGAGTCCTTCGATATTCAATCAGTTATTGAAGAAATCGTTGGAGAGTTTGATTATGCCCGAAAACTCAGTGTTAGTGCAGTACATTGATGACCTACTGGTGGCATCAAAGACACGTGAAGCTTGTGAAGTGGATACCATAGCTTTACTGAATCATCTGGCAGATGGAGGGTTAAAGGTATCTCCAGCCAAATTGCAATTTTGCAAGAAAGAGGTGCATTATCTTGGACATAATATTGAAAAAGGTCTGAGAAAAGTGACTACCGACAGGATCAGAATAATCAGAGAAATGAAAGCTCCAAAGACCCAGAGAGAAGTGAGAATGTTCCTGGGTATGGTGGGTTATTGTCGTCAGTGGATAATTAATTTTTCTCTGATAGCAAAGCCACTGATTAAGCTGACAAAAAGTGAAATGACAGATCCATTAGATCTGGATGCAGAACAATTGGCAGCATTTGAAGAGCTCAAAAGTAAAATGTGTGAGGCTCCAGCTTTGGGTATGCCTGACTATGAAAAAGAATTCGAGCTGTACTGCAGTGAGAGAAATGGATGTGCACTTTCAGTGTTAATCCAGAAACATGGACAATTGAGAAGGCCTATTGCGTACTTCTCATCAACACTTGACCCTGTAGCTGTGGGTTTACCAGGTTGTCTGAAATCTGTGGCTGCAACATGCAGGAGCCTGGAACAGAGTGAGGGAATCATAATGGGATATCCTGTAAGGGTATTCGTACCTCACAATGTGGCAATTCTTTTGACAAGAAGCAGAACTCAGTACATGTCACATAGTCGGTTGACTAAGTACGAAAAAGTGATTCTGGGAGCATCAAATGTGACTCTTGAGAGATGTGTGAATGTGAATCCAGCGACACTCTTGCCGGATATTGAAAATGTGGGTATAAAGATGGAAGATGATCATGATTGTTTGGATGTGCTTGAGTACTGTACGAAACCGAGACCAGACATAAGGGATATTCCCTTACCAGAAAATGACCATGTGTTGTTTGTGGATGGATCATGCTTGAGGAATGATGATGGTGTGCTATGTGCAGCATATGCGGTGTGCAAAGTTTCAGAGGTCATGGAAGCATCACCATTGAAAGGAGTGAAATCTGCGCAAGTTGCTGAATTAATAGCATTGACAAAAGCTTGTGAGATTGGGAAAGATTTGAGGACGACTGTGTTAACTGATAGTCAGTATGGATTTGGAGTGGTGCATGATTTTGGCCAACTTTGGCTACAAAGAGGTTTCTTGACATCGAGTGGAACTCCAATAAAGAATGCTGAAATGATTGGAAAATTGCTTGAGGCAATACAGCTGCCTAAAGAGTTAGCAGTTGTAAAATGTGCTGCCCATGGTCAGGGGGAGGATTTTATAACGATTGGAAACAGGTACGCCAATGATGTTGCGCAGTACTGTGCCAAGACAAATCAGTCCATTAACAGGGAAAGAGAAAGGGAAATGTCTTTTCTTTCTGTGATGTTTACTAATGTCCTAGAGACCTGGGATGAAGTGAAACAGTTACAAGATGAGGCAGGAGATGAAGAGAAACAAGATTGGATTAAGGCAGGATGTGCTCCAAGAGAAACAGACCATGTTTGGGTCTACAGAGATGGCAGACCAGTGATGCCTAACTCTATCTTGTCGTCAATGGCAAGGATGTATCATGGCCAGGGACATTTGGGGAGAGACGCGATGGTTAGGTCGTTTAAGCAGACCTGGTACAATGCAAAGTTCAGGACAATTGCAGAGAGCATCTGTCAGAGATGTTTAGTTTGTCAGCAATTTAACACTGGGAAAAAGACAGTGGTGAGTCTGGGAACAATAGGCAGAGAAGGAGGTCCTTTTACAAGAATGCAGATTGATTTCATTGAAATGCCCCAAGTGAACAGACTGAGGTATGTTCTAGTGGTAGTCTGTTTGTTTTCAAGGTGGGTGGAAGCTTACCCGACTAGAAGAAATGATGGATTAACAGTGGCAAAGTTACTGTTGAGGGAGTTGATTCCTAGGTATGGGTTTCCAGTTACAGTTGAGTCTGATAGAGGTAGACACTTTCAGAATGAGCTCATGGGTTTGATTTGTGAAGCATTGAAAATACAGCAGAAGCTACATTGTGCATACCGACCAGAGGCTTCTGGTGTGGTTGAGCAGATTAATGGCACGATCAAGAATAGGATTGGAAAAATGTGCTTAGCCACTGGCATGAAATGGCCAGATGTTTTGCCTCTAGTTCTGATGACAATGAGATCTACTCCAGATAGAACTACTGGTTTGAGCCCGCATGAAATAATCATGGGACGTGCTATGCGCCATGCATTCGTGCCTGTCAATAAGTTGGTGACAATAACTGATGACATGATTTTGGATTACTGTAAAGGCCTGGCTGACGCAGTTCATTCTGTGTTTCACCAGGTTGGAGAAGAAGCTACCACACTTGAGAAGAAGCAAGCCCATGATCTGAGTCCAGGAGACTGGGTGAGGATTAAGGTACACAGGAGAAGAAATTGCTTGATTCCAAGGTGGGGAAGGCCGAGACAAGTCATTCTGACTACAACGACTGCAGTAAAGTGTGCTGGAGTGAAGCACTGGGTACATGCAAGTCATACTCTGAGAGTTCCAAATCCAAAAGAAGGGACTGGTAAAGAGTATTTTGAAGAGTCAGATTCCAGTGATGATGAAGATACAGAATCAGTGGGGAAAGAAGTAGGAAGAGCTTCGAATGAACCACTGCGAGTATCAGAAAGGAGATCAAATTCTGTAAGAGAGCCTGAAGTTTCAAACAGCAGTGAAGGAAAAAGAAAAGAAAAAGAAATAACACAGAGACTACTCCTGAATCAGAAGAAGAAGAGATTGAAGAACCACTTGAGATTATACTTGAAGAAGTAGGGTCAGAAGAAGATAGAGAGGGACAGATTGCGGAAGACCCCCGAGGAGGTGTAGGGAATATTCATGAGGAGCTAGGTGAAGGGACAAGTAGACAGCAAGAAGATTGCGTGTCGGAGACCCGAGGAGGGACAGGAGTAGGGAAGTCTCAAACAGTGGTGAAAAAATCTGTGGAGAAGAAGAAAGCTGCTGGAAAACGGAAACAAGAGGCACTTGAAACAAATGATGAAGATGAACAAACAGAGGGTCGAGTTCTGAGAAAGAGAACTTGGATTGGAGAAAGAAGTAAAGAAATAAAGCCGAAAAAGATGTTAAGAGGAGATCGTTGGCCTAACAACAGAGTTAAGAGGCTGAGATACAGAGTAATAAGAGCAAATTCATCGAAAGCTGAACAAGTGAATGAAGTTTCGAGTCAAAGTTCAAAAGCTGAAGGAGAAGAATTAAAGGAGTCAAACGAACCAGTGGAAATAAAAAGAGTAAGAAGACCCAACCAAAAGTACAGATCACCGGAATGGTCTTATGTGGCACTGTCTGAAGGAGGAGAAGAAGAAACAGTGACTCGAGATAATCCGGAAGTGGTCTTGAGAGAAGTGGTTGAGGAAGATACTGGTGAAATTCTGAAAGTACTCTTGACTGACATTGGAGAAGAGTCGAGTACTGAGGATCTTGATGTTGGAGATCTGATACAATTTGATGTTGAAGAAATTGAAGTGAAAAATGACAAGTATCCAAACTGAGTGAAAAAAGATTCACTTGGATCAAGTGAACGAAGAGATCATTTGGATAAACTGAAAGCTGAAGAATTGCTGAAGAATTGAAGAAGTTCAAACAGTAGTGGAGTAGTACAGGCTAAACTAAAATGGCTAACATAGAGGATAATAGAAATAGATGTGCCTTCTTTAAGAGGTGGTGTAGAATGTGCTGCTGTTGTACTGGATTATTAATGCTTCTATGGGGTGTTTTAGTTTTATTAGTTACTCTTAGAGTAGAATTTGGAATGAATATAGAGAATGTGACAAATGTAGAGAAGAATTCACAAAAAGTAGTTCCAATTAGAAGTAGTAGTTACATACACAAAGATAGGTCAATTAATACTTTTTCTAGTAATGTTTTTTCTAAACTGTTATATGAATATGTAAAGACAATGGAAGTAAGGGATTGCTACGTCTGTATGCAATTACCTGCATCCGTTTCAGAGGGTGTTACTTATCACCATTTACCAGCTACATATGGTATTTCCTGTAGTATTTTAAGTAGTGTTTTTTATTTGTTAGGGAAAATAGATTATAAGATGTCTAACAGAGATAGTATTTTTGGGCACTTGCCAATGAACAAAGAGCTGAATCCAGCTAAAGAAGCTAACACTTTTGGTGAGATTTTTATTGAAGAAAAAGGATTAACATTAGATTACATTTTTAAGAATAATTTAACTTGCAGTTTGAAAGAAGAGGAGAGAGCTTTCCTGGATATGGTAGAAGAAAGGAGAGTGAACATGCATGAGAAAGGGGGAAAATATGAAGTGAGTGAGACAATTTGGGACATTGAGATGGGAAAAGAGTTGAGAAATGGGGCTAGTCCAACTTTAGCTCTAGATGCACCGCAGAAGGGTAAACTTTGTATTACAAGAAGGAAATCCCAATATGATACATATTTTGTGGGAACTAGTGAGTGTCATGATACATACTTCATTGCGACAGGTTGGGGTTTCAGAGGTGGAGAAGATACAATTTTTCCAGGAGTGTACTATGTTTGTGGGAACAAGGCTTATTACAAGTTGCCTGACCATTGGTATGGCACGTGTTATGTGGGCCTGGTTTTTCCTAAGATTTTTCATACAGATAAAATAAAAGATGTAGAAGATATTAACTTATTAACACGTTTTAAGAGAGAAACTTGGTCTGAAATTGTGGGTGATATTTTTGGGGTTTTGATTCCAGCAGTGGGAATTTCTTTAAATGCTTATGGAATTCGGAAACTGTCCACAGTGGTTGATCGCTTATCGACAAATACCGCAGGAGGGTTTCTTTTGGTGAATACGGAATTAAGTGCCGTACGTGCCATGTCTATGCAAAATCGACTTGCCCTTGATATTCTATTGGCCAAGGAGGGTGGAGTTTGTGGAATATTGAAAGTTCAACATTGTTGCACTTACATTCCTGACGAAAGTAAAGACCTGAAGGTCTATATCAGAAATATTACT
Organism: Triturus cristatus; assembly: GCF_964204655.1. Taxonomy (NCBI): domain Eukaryota; kingdom Metazoa; phylum Chordata; class Amphibia; order Caudata; family Salamandridae; genus Triturus; species Triturus cristatus. The sequence continues at coordinate 482,599,349 of NC_140590.1, read as the reverse complement.
GATTTGCATGAAGAATTAGTACCACTTGAAGCTGGGAGTTTGTGGACTAAAATAGCTAATAAAATGATAGCTGTTAAGGATTTTATTGCAAAGATAGGTAGTACTATTATAGGTAGAATATTGTTTCCCTTGTCTTGTATAATTGTGGCTTTATTAATAATAAGATTGGTGTGTGTGTGTTGTAAAAACAGGGGAGGGAAAAAGAAATTGAATAAGGAAAAGAAAAATAAGAAGTTGAAAAGAGAACCTCAAGAAATTGAACTAGAAGAATTGAGGGAGAGTGTTTATTTAGAGACAAAAAGGGATGATGAAAGAGTGACTGGTGTTTAATATTGTGTAAGGGGAAAAGACATTTCTGATTTCTCCTAAAATGGGACTAAATTTTCACTAATTTTTTTTTTGGGTTTATTTGGTGATAAAATCACCAAAGGGGGGATTGCTGGAGCAGAGTTTTCATTTAGAAAATTCAGGGGCTTTTGAAGCTCTAGTATGTCTATGCGTTTTATTAAATATTAATAAATAACAATTAATTATTTGTCTTGTGCAAGTATGTTTTTATTAATCAATTCGTTTGTTTTAACATAAGAGAAAGTTACACGAGGGTTAGCATGTGTGTGCTGTTTCTGTTTCCTAAGAAATAACGTGCAAGTTTCCATGTTTAAATGTTGCTGTGTGCTGTTTATTTTGAGCACAAAACGCTGTCTGAATTAATGCTTTTTTATGTTGCAAAAGCTAGATAAATGCATACTCATAAGGGTATTAGTGGGGTTAACACTGTTTAATCATTATGCTGTAGTAACGTTTATTTTGTCTCTTTAATTAAAGATGGTCTATTGTGGCCTATGGAGGCTGTATTAAGATGGCTGAATTTTGAAGCCTGGCCTCGAGTGAATATGTGAAAGACGTGACGAGGGAGACCCCTGCTGGAAATGGTCTTGAAGTTGACTGACCATGGTCCTTCTATGAAACTTTCCATGAGGACAGCAGCAGTTTTTGGGAGTTCTCCAAGAAAAGTGAAAGTGTCCTTGGCAATCTCGAAAGACAAAGGAGCCTTAGAGGAAAACTCTGAACTGTGGCTCGATGGCCGAGGAGAAGCCGGATTAAATGTGATACATGTTTTATTTTCTTGGTTCCTGTTCCGTAGTCTTCGCTATGTGTATTTTTCCTGAGCGGAGGTTCATAAATGTTGCAATGTTGCATCCTTTCCTTCTCGCTCTGCTCAGTGATTCAGTGTATTTTGCAAACATGATGAGTGTTTCCATTGTAATTCTTACTATAAAAACTGTTAGCTTAGAGAGGGTTCTTGCCACCTTTTTGCCACTTGCCATTTTACCTTTGCTGCGTGAAGCTGCGTTGCCGAGGATTGATTCTGAGGACTTCGTCTTGAGAGACTTTACCGAGAGACTTGTCCTGACCCGTTCTGACACTTAGTTAGAATAGGTAACTATGAGAAATGATTTATTCTGATTGATTTACTTTGACTAATTTTAGATAAAGCAATATAATTTTAAACATGGTGTTGAACTTTCTTTCTTGTCAATTATTGGGTTTATATTTTTAATCATTATTGTATATGTTGTGTAGATTATGGACAGTCACTAAACCAGATCTGATCGACCTGATATTGATGCAGGGTGTTTAGGTGTTTTCTTTCCACAGGTTTATTGCTGGTAGAGTATTTGAGCGTATGTTAGTGAAATGGGCCCTAGCGTATGATGAATGTATGTGCGTGCAACTGTGTGATTACTCTATCCGTGGTAGTGGGCATATTTTAGATACCCTGATCTCTATCAGCACATTTATTGCGAATGTTTACACATTTATTAGCCACGATCTAGCATTATAAATATTGATTGTAATTTTTTCAGCTTGACGAATATCTAACGTTGTACCATGCCGCAGTATGTCTTTGATTTTCAATGGCAATCTAGTCACATGGTCTGTTTCAGTCTTTGCACTGTCACTTTATAAGATGTGGTCCAATTGGCTCACTTTGATCAAGGCTCGGAGGAGCCGAAACGTTTTTGCGGCATTCTGCACAGAATAAAATAATTGCACTTATTGTGATGGTCCGTGTATGCTGGGGAAGTGGCGAGGACTTTGTTGATGCCCAACTGCGGACTGTTTAATATATATATTTATATCTATACATATATATATTATCTACTGGCGGTCGCCAGTAGATAGTTATAGTTACAACCTAGTTTCCATAGGAAATCTCAAAATTCTATTTTGAATAACTCTGGCGCCGGTTGACGAATCTTCGCGAAATTTTCAAAACTAATGGGGCGCTCTGCTCAGCTCCTACCCTGAAAGTCTCGGGGTGATTCGTCAAGCGGGGGTCGAGAAAAAGGGGGGGTCCCAAAACACGTTTTCCCCATGCATTTTTCCGTAGGACCTTTAGACGCAGCTACAGCCTGAACGGCTGAACAGAATTACGTGAAATTTGGCAGAGAGGTAGCCATAAGGTCAAGGAAGTGCCTTTTGCAGGTCTGGTGTAAATCTGTTCGGTATTTCCTGAGAAAATAGCATTTAAAAGCATATCAATATCTATACGCACGCACCGTGCGCGCACTGTGCGCGCACCCTGCCGTGCGTGAGCGCAATTCTGATTGGTTGTTAGATGTCGGTAAACATTTGAATCGGTCGAAACCAGGAAGTGTTGGCCGCCATTTTGTCACTTGCAGTCTGAGGGGGTGAAAAAAAAGGAGGAGAACGTGAAAAGGGGGCAGAATTTTTTTTACATTCGCGAGGTGCGTGCACCGTGCGCGCACGGCACGTACTGCGAAACGTGGGGCGCACCGAGTGCCCACAGCGCGAGCATGGTGCGCGAAGCGCACCGTGCGCGCAGGGTGCGCGCACCTCGCGATTTAAAAAAAATACAAAATTTCACGGTGCACGCACGGTGAAAAACCTGAAAAAAAAAAATTAATACATAACTTAGCATTTCAAAAAACGTACAAATTCACTGAAAAAACCATAGGTTTCACACATGTTATAGTTACGAATTAGCATTCAAAAAACCTTGCAAATTCACTTAAAAAACCATAGGTTTCACACATGTTATAGTTAGCTGGACATTTCACTCGTAAAAAACCTATGAAATTCCCCCGTTATAGTTACTGTAGGCAACTATAACTCACGCGACCGCAATCCTCTGCTGATGACGTCAGATATTACATCACTGACGACATATGTGTCTTTATGAAAAATAAATATTTGTAATATATGTATAGCTAAAGATTAATGGAAGAAGACATGGGTAAATAGTGTCTAAATACAGTGATGTAATATCTGACGTCATCAGCAGAGGATTGCGGTCGCGTCAGTTATAGTTGCCTACAGTAACTATAACGGGGGAATTTCATAGGTTTTTTACGAGTGAAATGTCCAGCTAACTATAACATGTGTGAAACCTATGGTTTTTTAAGTGAATTTGCAAGGCTTTTTAAATGCTAATTCGTAACTATAACGTGTGTGAAACCTATGGTTTTTTCAGTGAATATATATATATATATATATATATATATATATATATATATATATAGATACACACACTTTTAAGGGCCTTCGGGCAGTTCTTTTCATCCATTGACCTGTTAGAGTGTCATTCAACTTCTGGGTATTTTGGATAATTGCCCGGCGCTACAGTCTCAGTTACTATTCCACACCAGTATAGTAATTGTAATACATAAATAACTTTACTGAGAGGTTTAACAACAACAAACGATAAAGATTCTTGTACTGATTCCTTGCGTCGTCCTTGCTTTTTCTCTTTTTGTGTTGAGGCAATTAATGCAGCAATACAAGAACTACAGCTAACATGTGTTTTGCGCTCACTGGAGCTTCTTCAGGGTTGTTAAACATAGAAATCATCAATCAATATTTTTCATACAGAAATTCAAACCATATTCTAAAAAAATCATGATACAAACAAAACTTCCTTTATCTTAAAATAAAACAGTTCATACACCTATATACAATTAATTAACCTAAAGCATGTACATTCTTATGCTTTTATGCCAGTGAGCACGAAATACGTGTTCGCTGCAGTTTTTGGCTGCAGTTCTTGGCTGCATTGCTGTATTAATTGAGTCAAAGTGGGTTCTATTGTTATGGAATGTTTGGGTGTGATCCGTGCAGTGGGGACCGAGAATTTGGGGCCGAAATAAGGATGCATTTGTAATGTTAATTCCAATAGGAACATTTAGCCACAGCTACAGCCCGAACCTCTGAACGGACGTACACCAAATTTGGAAGGTAGATATATATCTATTCAAGGAAGTGCCTTTTGCTTAGTTGGTGTAAATCCGTTTAGTAGTTGCTGAGAAATTAAAGTTTAAAATTATAGTGATATCTCAGGCTGTAGATATGTCGCTGAGGTTTCGTAATGAATCTCAAATACACATGCCAATGAAAATGCTGGATGCAACCTGAACAGAAACCTGAACTTTTTAGCCCCAGGAACGGTTCCTGGGGCTAAAAAGTTGTGTGAAAACCCACATAAGGGGTCAGGGTGGAGATATTCTGACCCCATGGCTGAGAACTGGGCATGTTAGTGACACAGATTATGTGTCAAAAATAGTTTTTTTAGTCAGAAACGATATGTGTGACCAGCGTGGCCCCCGTGTATCTTCGCGGGTACATCACAACTACAGACAACGTTGCAAATGCTGGTGGAAATATAAAGCATATATCAGTGAATCATTAATACGCAGTGTTACAGAGATATTGAGATTCTGATAAATGTTTTTATAGAGTTATTTAGATAGTAAGTTATCTACTGTGATGGTTAGAATTAATTATATAGTTATCATTTTTGAATGAGGTGGTGATTATTGAATTCCTACTTTAGTTTTCTGTTTTCGATCCGTGTCCGGTTGGATTGCAATTACTAACGTCATCACAATCTCCAGAGTCACCACAAAAATATAAAATAGGTTTTAGGGATGCTTGTTATAGAAACTGTTAGATTTAGGGGTCTCTAGTTGGCAGAGGTAGGTACCTTTGACCAAATAGGGACCCTTGCGTCTAGTCAGGGTAAGGGGGTACACTTCTAAAATAACCCCTGCTCACCGCCTTGGTAGCTTGGCACGAGCAGACAGGCTTATCTCAGAGGCAGTGTGTAAAGCATTTGTGAACAGATACAGTATCCCAGTGACAACACTACATATGGACACCACACAAGTTGTATATTAAAAATAAGTATTCTTTATATAGATTTAACACAAGACCATAAACGACAAAAATCCACAATAATGTACTTAAAACGGTAGAATTAGCTTAGTTCTCTTTAGATGTTAAAATGCGACACTTAGAGTTCAATGTACCTTAGGATGCGTAACGCTATACAACGAAAGTGTTGCAGGGAAGGTGATGCCTCGGTTCCTTACACGCAAGAATGGTGATGCGTCGGTCCCTACTGATGCGTGGGGGATGCGTCAGTTCTCCTCTGCGAGGGAAGGTGATGCGTCTGTTTCTTACTGCGCTTCCGTGGCGATGCGGCCCGCAATGCCGTGATGCGATGAAGATCTAGTTCAATGCGACAAAGATGGTGTCTTCTTCTTGGTGCGACACGATGCATGCACGCCCAACGGCCGTGCGGCGACTCAACGATACTTCTGAGCTGCGACAGGCCCTGCGACACGCTTCCCGGTGATGCGGTGGCGTCTGATGCGACGTCGATCCTCTTTTCTGGCGACGGGAGACGCTTTGGCAACAATGCGACGGCCCTGCGGTGACTCAACGATTCTTCTGAACCACGACAGGCCCTGCAACATTCTTCTCGGAGATGCGGCGGCATCTGATGCAACGTCGATCCTCTTCACTGGCGATGCGAGGCGCTTCGGAGGCCCTGTGATGACTCAAAGATTCTTCTGAGCCGCGACAGGCCCTGTGACACGCTTCCCGGTGATGCGGTGGCGTCTGATGCGACGTTGATCCTCTTCTCCGGCGATGCGAGGCGCTTTCACATTGTGAAGCATCAGCGGCAGTTCGGCGTCACGCTTCTTGCTCGTGAGTCGTGCTTCCATCTCCTTGCGACACGCAGTCCCTCAGAAAGCCCAGCACAACTGCAGGCACTTCCAAAGAACTCTTGGGGAGCTGGTTGGTGAAGTCTGTTGTTCCTGAGACTTCAGCAGGAGGCAAGCCCTTTTCTCAAGCCCTTGGAGATCCTTCATAAGTTGAATAAAGTACACACAAAGTTCCTTTCTCCTCTCTTTGGCAGTCAGGCAACCACTGCAGGCCAATCCCTCAAGCTTAGGGATAGTCTTTCCTCGGTCTCTCTGGTTCCTCTCCTCAGCAAAGGTTTCTTCTTGTATCCCAAAAGTGATCTAAAGTTCTGGGGTCTTGGTTCCCCTTTTTATACACAGTTTCTCTTTGTTCTCTGAAGGCAGAGAGGCCTTTGCCTACTCCAAACCAGTTCTGATCAGTGCTGGAGCACTTTGTTGACAAGACTCCTTCCTCCCTATCACAGTGCAGGCCAGGGACATCAGATGCACCACAGGAGGTGGAGCCAGCATTGTGGAGGGAAGGCACAGCCCTATTCAGGTCCCGGGTGCAACTCCTCCCAGCCATCTACATGCAGATCTCTCTATTCAGCCCTGTGCTGACTCACCCTGTCTCCTGGAATCCCCCAGCCCCTGTCACTCAAACTCCAGACAAGGAATACACAACCTAGCAGAGGCAGGCTTGGATGGTTAGACAAGAAAATACCTACTTTCTAAAAGTGCTATTTTCAAACACAGAATGTTAAAACCAACTTCAATAAAAGATGCATTTTATCATTCTGAGTTCAGGCATACTAAACTCGACTTTCTACCTAGTTCCCTGAGTCAGTTAATATTATAAGATGTAATAATCAAACTGCCCATTCGGGCCTGTGGGGAACAGGTAGCCTTGCAATAGTGAAAAATGAAAATGGCTGTAATTCACTATTAGGACATGCCACACACACCAGGGCATGTCCTACCTTATACTTACAATGCACCCTGCCCTTGGGCCTACCAAAGGGGTGACTAATATGCAGAAAAGGGAAGGTTTAGGGACTGGCAAGTGGGTGCACTTGCCCAGTCAGCATGGCAGTACCAGACTGCACACAGGCTCTGCAATGGCAGACCTGAGGCACACTTTACAGGCTGCTTCTGTGGGTGGCACAACCAGTGCTGCAAGCCCACCAGCAGCATTTGGTTTACAAGCCCTGTGCACACTCAGTGCACTGTACTAGGGTCTGATAGGTAAACCAAACTAGCCAATCATGGAATCACTAATCCATACATCAATATACCATAGGGAGCACTTGCACTGTGGCACTGGACAGCAGTGGCACAGTGCCCAAAGCATCTATAACCAGCAAAAACACATGAGGCAACAGCAAAAAATGGAAGGGAGAACCAGGCCAAGGTGCCAGGTCTAACAGAAACTCTTTAGAAAAACATGAGTTTAGAGAATACTGTAAGAGATCCTTAGTGTGTGAAATACACTACCATGTATGTATATATGTATTGTAGACTTTAAGGGAAAAGGCACAATCGTCTCAGTTAATGACGTCACCATGATGTCCCGAGTAACCGCGAAAATAGAAAATAGTGCAATGTTCAGAATTGATTTTTTTTACATATTATGTATGGATGTGTTGGTGGCCATTGAATGTCTGCTTTTGTTTTACGCTTTCACAACATCATCACGGTCTTCGGAGTCACAGTGAAAACAGAAAATAGTTTTAAGAGATGGTTGTTCTAGAAATACATTAGAAAAACATGAGTTTGAAGTGTACAGTAATAAACCCCTAGTGTGTAAAATACTGTAACATGTACATATATGTGTTTTCACTTTATGGAAACGGTGCGATCATTGCAGTTAACAAGATCATCGCGACGTCCCGAATATCTGCTAAAACAAAAAATAGGTCTGAAAGATGGTTTTAAAAGAAACTTAGTAGAAAAATAGGAGTTCATACATGCTTTGAAAGAAGTATGTATATAGTAATATGTGTAGGGCAATGTTCAGAATGTATTTATATTTGTTATAAAAATACCCCTTATAGAGCCAATTTAGAAAATACAACTTGAAAACCTTAAAAATTCAATAAAAAAAATCATAGGTTATATGGACGTTATAGTTGGGAAATGGAATTTGAAAAACCTTAGAAATTCACAGAAAAAAAACAAAGGTTACAGGGACATTATAGTGAGGATTTAGCATTTAAAAAACCTTAGAAATTCACTGAAAAAAACAAAGGTTACAGGGGCGTTATAGTTCGGAAATAGAATTAAAAAAACCTTAGAAATTCATTGGAAAAAACAATGGTTACATGGACGTTATAGTTAGGCTGATATTTGACTCATAAAAAAAAACAAAGAAATTCAGCAGTTTTTGGCTAGCTGAGCTAACTATAACTCATGCCCCTGCAATGCACTGCTTATGACCTCACACATTAAATTACTCATGACATGGTCAGTGACATCACTGATGACATCTTAATGACATCACAGATGACATCACTGATGGCATTATCCACAGAATCTCTGACACACCCACTCACACCCTCTTATAACCTTTCATACTCCCACTCCAACTCCCACATTACCATTCTCAAAACCATTGACACACCCATACCAGTACTTACATATCCACTCTCTGATTCATAGGTCTATACACACTTCCACTCAGTCACCCATACAGCCACTCATACACCATTTCACTAACTAATACAGCCGCTGATTTATTCACTCACACACCCATACAGCCACTCACGTACTGTCAGTCATTCATAGAGCTTCTCACACACCTACTTACTCACCTAAAGAGTCACTCACACAGCCATTTACTCACCTTTAGAGTTATACACACTCACTCACTTATTCATACAGATACTAACACATAGTCACTCACCTATACACTCACTGATGCAAGCACATACTCACCCATGTAGCCAATATCACAATCCCTCACTTTTTATTGGTTTTCAACAAGCATACATACAGCCCTGTGGGCACCATGATAAATTGGCGAGGAAATCCATATGCAGGACAAGTGTATACAGTGACAATTTTAGCGACCTCCCAGGTGGGACTGTTTTCAAAAGTGCTCTGCAGAGAATCACAAAGGTGCAATACTAAGTCTCCTTCATCCCCCCAAATATAGCCCAAGAGACAGGCCTATCTGTCTTACTCCCACACTCACCTATACTGCCTTTCACATATCCAGTTACTTACCCATATACCACTGATACACTCATTTACTCACTGACACACCCATACACACACTCTGTCACCTTTAGAGCCGCTAACTTACACACTCACTAACCCATACAGCCACTGACTCATCCACTCACTCATCCATGCAGGCAGTCACACACCCTTTCACCTAGCCACACAGACACTCACACACCCATACATGAACTCAGACACCCAATCAACAACCCATACAGCCACTCATGTACCCACTCACCAACCCATACAGCCAACTACACATCATCAGACAGACGGATACAGATATTCTCAAAACCTAGCCACTCACCCATATATTCACTGAGACACCTAGGGTCAGATGTACGACCATTGTCATTTGCAGCTCACAAATTGTTAGTCACAATTTGCGAGTCGCAAATCACAATGTACACTGTTTGCGATTCCCAATGGGGTCACAAATTGCACGCCTCACGAATATTAATGAGGCACTCGCAATTTGCGACCCCATTGGGAATGGCTGGCACTCCCAGGTATGGTCGTCTGCTGGGCTCAGCAGACATCCATGTCTGGGACTGCTTTTAAATAAAGCAGCTTTTTTTAAATGCAGGCCGTTTTCCTTAAAGGAAAACAGGCTGCATTTAAAAAAGAAAAATGAAACGTTTTTGTTTCATTTTATAGGGCAGGTGGTGGTCCCCGGGATTACTGTCTGCCCCTAAAAAATAGTTTCCTCTGCATTCACAAAGGGGAAGGGGTCATATAGGGACCCCTTCCCGTTTGCGAGTGCTTTACCACCCTTCTGAGAAGAGAGGTAAACTGCAACTGTTTTGCGACCGCAATTGCGGTTGCAAAATAGCCTTACATAGGGTTCAGACTCGCTATTAGGAAGGGACGCCCTTGGAACGCCCCTTCCTAATTGCGAGTCGCTAATCATTTGTGACTCGCTAAACAGGGTTAGTACATGGGCCATTTGTTTTTTGCATGCGCAAACGGGTCGCAAACCCGTTTCGCATGCAAAAAACGGTCGTACATCTGGCCCTAAATCACTAACGTATACAGTCAGTCACTCGCCAACTGAATTATCCATACAGGCACTCATACAGCCACTGATTCATCAATACACATGTTATATATATTTAACACTCATAAACATTTTAAAAACACTCACAGTCACTGGATGATGTCATCAGTGATGCCATCAGTGAAGTCATTTGAGATATCATGAGTGATGCCATCAGTGATGTCACTGGCCATGTCATGAGTGATGTAATATGTGAGGTCAGAAGCAGTGCATTGTGGGTGCGCAAGTTATAGTTAGGTCAGCTAACTATAACTGCTGAATTTCTCTGGTTTTGTACGAGTGAAATATCAGCCTAACTATAAAGCGCCTTTAACCTTTGGTTTTTTTCAGTGAGATATATATTACGTCCGCTGGACCCTACTGGTTGCTGGAATATATACAGTTTGTAGGGTGTCAAAGAACCTAAGGCACCCAGAGCCCACAACTGTGCTGAATCACACAATAATTTTTCATTGTGTAGAGAGTATAGACCAATTTATACAGTGAAATATGTAGAGTGAAAATAGGTATCCAGGAAACCTATATTTTTCTGGAATGGGCAAAGGATGTGGAGTTTAGAGGCAGTAGTTATTTGTAGAACTATGAAAATGTGGGTACCTGTTCTAGAAGAAGATTTAGAGGGTATTTTTAAAATACCTTCCTTCTTACACACTGGCTTACAATTGTAAGGCAGAAATGTAGTGAAATTCAATTGGTAATAACAAAAATTCAACTATTCCATGCTCTGAAAAGTATTCTGATAAAAATGGTACCGCACTTGAGTGGTTCGGCCTAGTGCATGTGAAAGGAAATTGGACAAAACTTAACATGGATGCATCACATTTTTCCTCTCAAAACTGACCTGTTTTAGTCGAATGTGGGGAGCTGTGTATTTTGGACTCTAGCTCAGCTGCCATCTAGGGAAAGCTAGCAAACTTGTAAATTTTTTAAAACTAGACTCCTATGGGAATCCATTTTGGGGTTTGCTGTGGTGCTAACACCAGGTTTTTCATATCCAGAATCCCTTGCAATCCCCTAACTTTGACTAAAAAGCAAATTTTCCTCACATTTCTGCAATTGAAGGTTCTAGAATTGCGGGGAGCCACACATTTCCTTGTACCCTGCGTTATCACAGGTCTCCAGATACAAATGGTACCTTTACTTGTGTGGGTAGGCATAGTACCCGTGAAAGGAAACGACCCAAAATGTCACATGGATACATCACGTTTTTTCCACTCAAAACGGACCCATTTTTGCAAGGTGACTAGAAATCGATTTTGATCCCTAGCTCAGACGGCACATAGAGAAACTTAGCAAGCCTTAATATTTCTGAAAACTAGACACATATGAGAATCCAGGGAGGGGGGACTTGCATGCCTCTAACAAGGTTTTTTTACCCAGAATCCCTTGCAAACCTCAAACGTTGACTAAAAAAACACACATTTTCCTCATATTTCTGTGATGGAAAGTATTGGAATCAGTGGGGAGCCACAAATCTTCTACTCAGCATTACCCCAAGTCTCCCGATAAAAATGGTACCTCACTTGTCTGGGTAGGCCTAGTGCCTACGACAGGAAGCTGCCCCAAACTGAACATGGACACATCACATTTTCCCACTCAGCCCTACCCTTTCTTTGTAAAGTGAGCAGCTGCTAAAGCGCTAGCTCTGCCGGCACCAAAATAAACCTAACAAACCTCCACATTTCCTCCTGGGGCAGTCCAACGTCGTGTATATCGCATACATTCCACAATGTTTTCTTACCCACAATGCCCTACCAACCTCAAACTTAGCTTCAAATCACCCATTTTCCTAACATTTTTGTGATGGAAAATTCAAAAAGCCACAAGGATCCTCAAAATACCTACCACCCAGCATTATCAAATTTGTGCCAATATAAACGGTGCACCACTTGTGTGGCTGAGCCTAGTGCCTGCAACAAGAACATATCAAGCCAAGGTTAATAAAGCTCTTGCGAGGGGACTCCCATTGAACTCTGTTTGATTCCATTTTACTTTCACTTTCAGTAGTAATGATTACAGTGTGCCCTGCGAGCTGATAGTCATTACAAATTTTAAAAGAACATGCAGGCTGCTCAGGAAGCTCTGACTGAGCAGCCTGAGCTGCAGAAAAAGAAAAAAAAACTCTGGTACAAAGCACCAGCGGGCCTTTTCTAACCCTCCCCAGTGTCTGCCAATGCCCGACATCCGCCCTGGGGAGGCAGTGCGGCTGTCGGCCAATACCCGACAGCCACACCAAAATGACTAAAATTAAATAATGTTATCTCCACCTAGGAATCAGTTAAAAAGTTAATTCTTGTACACTTTGTAAACTATTTATTACATTTCAAATTCATCAGTAAAGTTGGATTTGTATTAAATGTTTACAAAAGGTACTTTTAAAAAGTCGCTTTTTGCCTACCTAAATCCTCCAGAAGCTTATTTGCATTAGCTTCCAACTGTCCCCCAGGAGCTCAATAGCTCCTTGATGAGGTGTAAACTTGCTCCCAGAGCGCAGACAAAGGCCTTGGATGTGGGAAGGTGCTTTATTCTATGACAAGATGACCATATGGGCAGTGCCGAATAACTAAAGTATCTTCAAAGAGGCCTAGACTGTCATGGGCAAATGTAGCTAACACCTGGGCCTGCCACCTCCTTTGTCCTATTAGCCAACCACACACCAATCCTAGTGGGAGAGGAGCTACCCACAAAACAGGTTTGAGTGGCCTCAAACGAGAGGTTGCTCATTTCCCTGGCCACAACTCTAGGATGGGTACTGGAGGTTTGCACAAGGGAAGACAGGTTCTGCCATTCTTTTTTTAGGTAGAGGACCTGATGCAAAAGTAGGAAGGGTTACCCCTGGTAACTTTTTCCTTGTTGGTTAGGGAGGGGGCAGGAGTTAACTGCACTCAAAGGCTAATGCCAGCCGTACATGTGGCACCACTGAGCACCCTCTTCAGATCACTGCTGGACCTGTGGAAGATACAAGAAGGACTACACCTGCTGTTGAGACCTGTGTGTAGAGACCTATGGGCTGGACCTGCTCCCTATTGTACCCAGGACCAAGGAATGTCTCCAAGGATCAGTAGGCTGTCCTTCTCTTAAGCTTCAGGGACACCAAAGCTGAAAAAAGCACACTTGCCTGGAAGAGTCCAGCTGACGACTTTCTGCTGGACCTGCCCTAAACCTCTGCTGGTGACTTCTGTTATAGAAAATTCAGAATCCCAAGTGCTGTTCCTGCGGACCTGAAACCCTTGGTTGGTGTCAGAGTGTACTTCTCCTGCACTGCTCCTGCCTAACCCTAAAACCTGGAACTTAGAAACTTTTTCAATAATTTTTGTCTGGAGCACTGACAGAAGTCTGGGACCAACCTGCCAAGCCAATCCGCCAAAGCTGCATTGCCGGTGGGCCTGACTTCGCTGTTCTCCACAGCATATCTGACCCGTGCTCCATCACAGCCGGCCTCAAAACTTCCCAGTCTAGTATGACCAGATGGCGCTTTCCACTTTGTGGCGCATATCTTTTTTTATTTAAAAAATTAACATCTTTAGTACTCCTTAATGGGCTTTTGTCCTTTTTGTGAAATTCTGTTGATTTATATATACTCCTTTTCTATAAATGGAAGTGGGATTATTGGGTTTTGTTTTTGACTTTTTAATTATTTGGTTCTAAATGCTTTACACATTTTCTCAGGTTAAGCTTCTCTGCTATGTGCCATAGCTACCAGAGGTTGAGCTCCACTTTAAATTGCTAAACCCATTACTAGACCTAGTAAGACCAGTGCCATTATTACCTGTGGTGGACTACCATCAATCCCATCTAATAATTCTCTTCTTCACATGTGGCATCTTCTATTTTACTTAATTAGATTTTATTTATTTCTTGTACCTCACGAAATTGCCTAAACCACAAAATACTCGAAACCATTGCAGGCAGTAAAGTACCATCTACTGTTTGGCGCATAGTAGCAGGGACTCAAATAATTATCTGATTTGTAATGCCTTTCCTACGCTGAGATGTGAACTGGCATACAGAGGTGTTAGAAAATTAGCTGACACACCACTTAGGCTGTGGCGGAGATAGATCTAAACTAGAAGACACCTTTGTTATTTAAATGGTGTGTTGATTTTATTGTATTGTCCTTAATACAGGATACCTATACTAAAGTTCCATTTAAGTTATCTTTATTTAGGAATGAATGCTGTGCGCTTTGAACTGTATATAATAACCAGCATATCTTAAAAAACAAAGCAGATAAAAAGTATGTATGATATACTACAAAGTATATAAGCACACCAACTTGAAGACCAGATTGCCATATTTTTTTTAGAACCACGCTAAAGCATTTCTTAAGCAGTCGCATGCATTATATATAGTAAATTTAGTAAATAAGATTGCATTCATTGTCACTTGGATGTGACTAGACCCAGAACATGGATGTGTGACCAACAAGAGAGTTTATATCTGGATAATCCCAATGTGACACTTAAATAAATACCAGTGCACTTTAATGGTACCAATTGTTGGATAAATGTAATCAAAACAAGTCTTGAATCTGCTCATCCGAGCGCACACTGCAATTCCCCAGCATCACCCCTTATTCAAGCTAAGCTGGAAACTCTAATTAGGGATCTTTCCATTGACGACGCGAAACGAAAATTGATCAAGACACCGACAATTACATATATTCACGGACTGTGTTTATGTTTGGCACAGCTGTGGTTTCCTGTACATATGCTGGCGTTGGTGGTTTTGCGTGCCTCTAATGTGGTAGTTTGGTCTGGACTGTTCCCATGGGGCACAGGGTCAGGACTGATTTGCATATGGCTGGGTCCAAACTGGGGTGGCTCAGTGGGCAAAAGAACAATTGATTTAACCCAGATCTTTTGACTGGGGGAGAATGTTTGCATTGTCAGCATTCCGTCCATCATTTGTTTGCTGTAACACTCTAATGTGGTAACAGCATTACACAAGATATTTGGGTCATCCTTATAGACTTTAGTACTTAGCAGCACTTGGAAAAGTTGACGGCTCCTTTGTCCACCAAGTCAAAGGACAAGGCATTTAGAAACATGAGGTATGGTTAAAGCAGTGGCTTAGCATGGGGTGGCCAATAGAGGTGGTTAGCCTTGGGTGCAAAATTCTTAGGGGGGGGTGCAAAATGTTAAAAGACAGTATTGCGCCCCATAACCCATGGACCGCTAGCACTTCCTGAGCTAACGGTTTACAGGTTAGGGGGGCGCCATACTTTCTCTTAAAATTGTGCCCCGGGTGCTGGCAACCTACACTACTCCGCTGGGTCAAAGATCAACATCTTGAGGCACCTAGCTTCACAAAAAACAATTTATTTGCGGCAAATTATCAGGAGAAGTTTAAGTCAAATCTGTTTGTGAGGTGCCATAGTTCAATAAAACCCATGTCTCTAGAACATGTTCTAATTTTCATTTAATTAAAAAAACAATTACGTTTATGTTAGCCACAGAACGCAGTTGAATAATTTTTTTTCTTTCCAGTGATGATGCCAAAGTACTGGATAGGAGCTAGATAAAATAAAAATCAAAGGTGAGTATATTCAGACATTTAAGTTTTTCTTTTGACTTCATATGATTTTAAGCAGCTCGTCAGCCCACACTTCCAACGCAATCCTTTCAGGAATAATTTCTTTGCTGTACTCGCAAGATCTTTCATTTAGACATGTTTATGGCACGGGTCTTGGATTGAAGGAAGTAACTAGGTCATCCAGCACGCCTAACTTTAGAAACACCTTTATTTTTAAATACATCTTGCAGCAAAAGTTTAAAAATATGATGAGGTCTCTTCAAAATTCCAAAAGTGTATTTTATTAACCTGAGTTCACCTGAGTACATCACATTATATAAGTACATTGACAAGAATTTTTTTCAAACAATAGTTTTAAAACATAAATTTTCAAACATTTATTCCCGCTCCCCCCTCCACTCCCCCCCACCTGCTCAATAGTGAACTAAAATGCAAGTTAGTTGTTAAGTGCACTATTTGGGCTGGGTTCCTATTACACATGAAAAACATTATGGTTTACTTAAACAAACACAGGAGAAGGTTTTCTACAATGCACATCTAGAAGTCATGTATTTTGACGCCCTTTATGCATGATAAGGAAGAAAAAGGAGGGAAAGTGAAATTAAACAACTTCCTAGGATCACACAGTTTGGTAAAGTGGGGAAGTTGGGACTATTCCAAGGTTTTCTGGTTTCACATTGTGCAATTTAGCCATTGGATGTATATTCTTCACTTTTCCTACACCCTCCTAACTGGCAACGTGTTCGGCCACCCCCGCCCCGACCGCCACCCTGCTGGCAATACGTGGGGCCCTTGGTCACATCACAGATAAACTTTTTGGCACCTGGGAAAATGTTTGTGCGTACCCATGAGTTAGAGAGTGATTGAGCATGTGAGTGAATGAATGATCCTTGCAGTGTAATTTAAACACCAGTTAAACATTGGAAGATTGCAAACTACATCACAAATTTTGTCACCTTCCAAGTTTTGATATATACACCGGAAACAAATTTCCTATATTGCCAACCACCAGGCCATCCTCATGGGAACCTTCAAATCCCATAAATTACCTATGTGCCGCACAGTGCCCAAGGCCTCCTCCTGCCCCTCATCATTTTCATCCTATACTGGAAACTCCTTATTCACCAAAAGCAACACCAAGATCCTTTAATATGCCAGCGATACACAGCTCTACATCAAAATTTCTACTCCACATGACATTCAGTGACTCAAACCCTGCCTCAGACACATTCAGAGTGTCCAGCACCTACCCAAGACTTAACCAGACAAAACACAATTCCTCCTGTTTGCCAACAGCAGCAAAGGAAACACGGATGCAATCCTGACTCACCCTCACCTGATATTCAATGCATAATTACTAGTATTCCACTTTGACACTGATCTCCCCATGACAGCATAGTAACAGCTCTCGCTCTTGAAGACAATTAAACCCTTTCTCCTTTATACTACGTTTAGAGCAACAGTCCAAACATTAGTCCACATGTACCTGGATGGTGGTAACATCCTACTGTACAGCATACCTCTCTAATCAACTCACCCACTTTTGGCGGGTGTCAGTCGACATTCACAGGACCAGCTCACCCTCAAACTAAACCACTTCATTAGCCGTCGCCAGTTACCAGTCCTAAGATGGTGGCCGCTGACATGCTAGCTTCATTTACTGTCAGTTGTCACTTCATTGAGTTGTATGATGCTTTCATACAAGCAACAGTGCAATGGTGATGTAATTGGAAACAGAACTGCATGCCAGCAGTCTTCTGGACCCCTGCCATGGCACAACAGCATTTCAATTTGTCATTGCAGTGGATGCGAATGGACCAAACAAACAGATGCATGCCTATCAAGCACGATAATGTCCACAGAACCAAGGAGTAGCCAGACTGCCTGTGAAGGCTGACTTGACTAGTTGGAACACTGCTCAGAATGATGTACAAAAACTTTACTTTACCTTAACTGGTGCATTAATGGTTGCAGCTTGGCATATAATGGTAACACTCTAATAAAATTTATGAATTGTCTTAATCAGCCTGATTCAAAATGTATTTTCTATGAATGTTCACTTGACTGCCTGTGATAGCATGCAGTCAAAGGGTGTGTGATGTCACTTTCTGTGATATTACAGTGTTCGAATATCATGTTTTGACACAGAGTCCACTGAGGCCTTGCTCTAGCCTGCTTTTCTCAGAAAGTTTGAGAGATATCCTACAGATTCTCTAATATCACACTGACTCATACTTAATGCCTCCTACTTGCTGCAATAAGCGACAGTCATTCGATCATATCAACCCCAACCCTGAAGGAACTGCACTGGCTTCCCCTTCAAGCAAGCATCATGCTAAAGACCAACTACATCAAGTACAATGCCAGCTGAAATGGCCCTAATGCAAACTTAGGTGAAAAATGAACCACCTGAGGGGGACAGAGCAACACCAGTAGCCAGAGGATCAACAAACTGGGAAACAAAAACTTGCTGAAAAGTGATACCCAGAAGACAGAATTTCTATGATTATGTTCTTAAGATCTAGAACAACATCCCCGTCCACATGACAACTGCGCCAAACATCCTGCATTTGAAAAAAAACTCCCCTCTACAGAGAACACTACATCTCTACAAGGGAGAAATCGTTACTCACTCCTCCTTTGCAAAGGTTCCTGAATAGCAGCCCAGGGCTACCACCCATCCATTAAATGGTACCCTGAGCCTGGGTTACAAATGTTCATTTGGCTAAAACTATAATTGCCTACATATGGTCGTAGGCACATTGAAATAGGTTCTGGGAAACATTCATTTATTTACTTTAAAACACATTATTTTAGAATCTGCATTGATATGAGTCCGCCTGTACTGCTGGCCACGCGACCCTGACGCGCTAGACTTTTGTTTTTATGGTAAACTTCAATCTTTGGAAACATTCAAAGGAACGGCATATTTGTCCATCAAGGGTCCCCTTCCTGAATCCGGCACATATTTTACAATGGCCAAACGCCAGGGACCAGAGTTCTCTGCTGACTTGCACATTTGAGCATTTCCTGTTTCCTAAAACGTCCATTTATGTGAGTGGGGGAACAGATTGGCGAGACTGCAAACAACATTAGTACATTCCAGAGAAATGTAAGCTGAAAGGCTCAAAACAACCAACAATAAAAATCAACGTAGCATCTCGACCACCGTTTTATATTCTGCAATGATTCAAGGTAAAGTGCAGGCAAATAAAATTGGAATAGAACTGGACAACACACAATAATATTTATTTGTGCATATTACTTTGCACATATGTATTGTTTACCCACAGAATCACAAAGGCCAGATTCATAAAGCAGTGCTGTTAAAATGTTTGTTTCATATCACAGGCTTCCAGCTCTTCGAAGGATCAAGAGGAACTCCAGGAGAACTCCTACTGGTCAAACTGTACTCGAGGATTTCCCCTAGGTCGACAATTCGTATGAAGAAAAAACCTTCTACACCCCCATAAAATAATATAACTTCAAACCATGGCAGGGTTACAGCCTTGCACACATCCAAATTGCTGTCAATAGTATAACTCAATATTAGAAAAGTGCTCTAGGGAACATCAAGAGGAGCAGCCACCTATGCCCCAGTATTCCTCCCACAGAAGTGGCAAAAGGAAAATTAGAAAAAGAAAATATGTGTTGCTCCTTTTGCTTTCCCATTAGGAATAGGCACTTTCTTCTGTTGCTTAGAAAGGGCACTTTTTCCTGTTTTCAACCTATAAAATGTTTGTGAATAACTGCAAATTTAGCAACCTGTGAGGGATAATTACTTCTTCCAAGGCCACCATCATCTCCCTTCACAAATCCTAAATATTTAATAGTGGCAAATCTGCCATATGGTTGGCATTTTCTATTGTGAGTGCACTTTGCACTACTCCTGCTTCTGTAAATCTGGATGTAGGATTCAGAAATGCACTTTTCTTTTCATGCAACAAAATTACATTACAACTGCTGTGAACCAGCCCACGAGGTTTTGGTTGAGTGATAAACTGGGATTATACTACCATTATATTTAGTCTGCAATTATCTCCCACATGTCTTAACCTTAAGAAGGAGGATATACAAGCCAGCAAGGTGCCAATGCCATGGTGACGTGACTACCAGTCCTTCCGACAGACCAACTGCACTTGCGAATAGTCTGTTGCCACAGTAGACTTGTGTGGTGTCTAACAGGAGTGTGTCCAGCGCATTGTAGTCAATAGGTCTGCACAGGTCCTCATGCAGCTTTCTATGTGCTGAGATGGTTTACCAACCAGACAGACACAGGTGGCTCCCTCACTGCTGGAGAGTGCAGTCCGTAATGTCTGGTGGGTGGCAAAGTAAGCAGTGCCAGGCCTGGGTGTCACATCCAGCATAGCGTGGGTGGTACAGAAAGACACATCATAGCTTGCAGGCACCACCCTAAGCGACTGCAGACAGCCACTGGTTCCTGTCCAAGAAAAGGGAACTGATCTGCCAACACCACCGAGAGAGCATTCCAAGATTCGAAAATTAGTGAAATTAAATGTAATAAACAACCTAATATGTGAAAATATGGCTTACGCAGCCACAAGCAATTCACCACTCCTTCTCCCTGCCCGCCTGTTTAAGCTCATGGAAAAAGCACAAATTTATGCGGCTAGACTTTACAAAGGACTGAAGCTGCTCTCCTTGAAGTGTAGAGTAATATTAGGGAGGAGACTGACTCCTTACCCACTACATTTAACCTCCTGCTGCAGAGATGAGATTACCTACCATCCATGGTGGGAGTGTCAAACATGGCTGTTGCTTGTTCCAGGATTTCTTGACAGGGAAAACTGAATATGCTGACAAAAAACAACTAGTAGGTTGCCTATTTATCAACCAGTTTAATTAGTCACTCTGGATAAATACTCTAAAAGATCTGTAAAGCTGAATGGCAAGGAGTCAACCACAACTGAATTCGAGTAAACCCGAACAAATCTTACTTTGCATCAATAGAGATTCACCTCTTTCGACCTTCTTTATACCCAATACCATTGGGGATGCCCCAGTTTGCAATCTGGGTTTACTAATTGGCATTCACCAAAGTGCTGCCCAACATAAAGTAATTACTAAGTGAGACTGCTTTCAGCTTTCTCTACAGAAACACATTGCCCCACTCATCACTTCCAGGGCCAGTCTTCTCATTGTGAGTCACTGAACTCCTATTCGGACTACACTAACTTCTTATTCACGTTGCTTCTTCTGTGCCTCATCCACAAATCCAAGTTCAGTCAGAACACTGCTATTGAGCTTCTGCCTAAGCTAAAAAATGGTATTCTGCATCAACAGCATGATGGGCGCTGCATAACTGCTGGTAGTGGCCAGAGTTAAGTTCAAGATACTATGACTCGTTCTTAAAGTCCTGCAGGATGATCTCCATCCAGGGTCCTAGGATGTCTTCAAAGAAAAGAAGTACCAAGACCACACAGCACACCACTTGCCTCAAAGATGTTCTACTACAATCCTATCATTCTAGAGTCGCTGTATGTATACTAAGCCTAATTCACAAAGTCTAGTTTTCCATAACTACATGTGGTCTATTCCCAGAAACTCAGAAGAAAGTCCAAAGTAAGTCACATCTACTCACAGAAAAATCTTAGTGAATCAAGCCCAGTCTATTGTTACAAAACAACTCTAATGAATAACAAGGCAGCCAGCTCAGGCTCGATTAAATTGTTGAAACATGTCTTACAGTTTGTAGCATGCACTATTCTATCTTATGCTATGTATATGTATGTGGCGTGTTTATCAGTGTGCCTTCCTCCTCTGTTGAATATTATACTGATGTGTGTCTATAAATTGTAGATTGGGTCTGGTATTGAGTGGAATTCAATTGATTGGCTAAGTCATTCGGAGGATGGGCCTGAGAATGGAGAAAGTTTGCCTCTGGAGGGTCCAATGTGTTCTTGCAATCTTCCATGCATCTTAACTAAGAAGCATGTGGTGTCTTATCGTGTCCTGCTCTCTTCATGATAGCATCCTCTTCAGATACCATATGTGGCAATGAGGGAGAAGGACGTCATGCAACTGCACGTCCAGCAGTACCTTAAAAATTGAAGCATCCTCAGAAGATCTAAGGGCAACTGAAATTCCTTCAGCAAATGTGGCCATCCAGCTGCCTTAGGAAGCTGAGGTGAGGTTCAGAGGGACCTTCCCTGTTGAGCTGATAGAGCCCACAGGGTCAGGTAATGTGATAACGTGGCATGGATGTCAGTTGGACATGCCTGATGAGTAAACTCATTAATTTAGTGATGAGCATCCACATTGCATTGGGACAATGGTGTTTATCATGCATGTGCATTGGCCAGAGTGCCAGGAAATGCCATTGTAATTGGTTGCTACACAATGCATTCCCAAATCATTGCTAGTTGAAGACCC
Source organism: Triturus cristatus (assembly GCF_964204655.1). NCBI lineage: Eukaryota > Metazoa > Chordata > Amphibia > Caudata > Salamandridae > Triturus > Triturus cristatus. The sequence goes on along the minus strand of NC_140590.1, from coordinate 482,577,152 downwards.
GTGACTAGACATGAAAGGCATATCATTATGTCAGGGATAGGACTGGCGGCATACATCTTTCTAGAAACAAAAATAGAATGATTAGCATTGGGTACGCATGTGGCCATGTGAAAGGAATGCTGTGTGAAAAAAGGGATGCGGCAATAGAGAAAACCTGCCCCATACCAACACCAAAAGGAGGATTTAATGGAGATCAGCAGTAAGAGGGAGTCCCACTGTAAAGAGCAGATGAAGGATGTTCAGATTAAATGAACCAGTTTTACCATACATTTTTTATATGGGGGCTCAGTTTTAAGGACTGAACATGACTCTTTACTAACCTCATGACCCTGACTACTATACTGTTATGGTATGTAATCTGCAATGGCATAAATGGATGCGTCTGCAGTTGTAAACATTCATGGAAATTGAAAGTTACCATGTGGAGTTCTAGTATTGAGTCACACCCCAAAATTATAGTTGGGCATCATATGCCTTGCCAGTGAGGTGGTTGGACTCTATTGTGGGAGCCAAAGGGTGATGTTACTGTGTATCTTTTAAAGCTTATTTATTTGTTTATACATTTATAAATTTTGTAGAGCACGTTTCTTTTTTGCAGTTACTTCAAAATGTTTACGATCTTCTGAGAATTTAACAGTTAAATGGTGTGCTGGAGAGTAATTTGAAAGGTGTTACCCTTTCTAATATTCTTCCATGGCCCCTTTGATGGAGGCCTCAGGTGCATTTTGTGACCATGTGGTTTATCTGTATGTGAACCATGTTGGCAGCATACACGATAAATGGACCATGGCTCTCTCCAACAGCTCCCACCCATGAAAACCCATTCCAGATTCTACGTTCCATCCATGACTATTCCACAGAACACTGCCACCCAGGACTATTCCACAGAACACTGCCACCCAGGACTATTCCACAGAACACTGCCATTCAGGTGGCATCATCCCTCTCTAAACATGACAAGGAGCAAAGAGATTGAAAGGAAATTATAAACAAGGAGCAAAGTAAAAAGTGAGATCCACCAGGGAAAAGACAATGGAAATAAAATCCACCTTATAACTAATGTGTAACAAATCAATTCAATATATTAGGGACTTGTTAAAATAAGAAAAAAAGGCTCTAGAGATCAAGCGTAGTAGCTTCTTTATTCGTCCACAAGCTCTCTGCCTCCCTTCAGGGAAAATAAACTGTTGCTAATCAACTGTAAAGATGGAACGTTCTAAGTCATGAGAAAGGGTAGGGGGGGAAACGAAGGTATGGATTGTACCATCTACAGTAATAACAGTTATATAAAGATGTAATGTACTACAGTACCATTTGGTGATTACAAGATATTTCATATAGAGTTCTAATCTGAAAAGAGATTATAACACATCTCCTTCCCTTCGCAACAAAATACACAAATTATTATTCTTCCATCATATAATCATTGTGCCATTAGGAGGCAAATCTTAGTCTTTTCTTGGAATAAGTGGTTGCTCACTTGGATTTATTTTCTGAGTCTAGTTGAAAATCATTAAATTTCTAGCTATAAGGTCATTATATCTGGGTGAAAATCATTAAATTTCAAGTCTATATATACTGCATTTTTGGCCCTCACTTAGTTGTACTACACTGTTTCCTATCTTTACAATCTTGAAAGTTTTGGAAATTGTATTTATATTGTTCTTATCCTTGGCAGCTTTTTGTTTTATCTGTGCCTATTCACCCACATTCCACAGTTGTTTCTTTACTCCATATTTAATATCAAACCACTGCTTTGATTTGCTTTGGTGTTTGGCCACTCTTTCTCTACATGCTTCAGTTTCGAACTGTACACGCCTGCCTCCACCCAACCAACTTGGACATAGTTTGGTGCTTCATTCTCACCCTTTAAGTGCTGTAAATGGAGTTACCCCTGTGAATCATGTTAGGGGTTGTATGGGAGGACCATAGCATTTTTGCAATGATCTTTCAACTGACAAAACATGAATACTTGCTAACTGAATGTATCCTTTCAACATTCTATTAGTCTTTTCAACCAAACCACTGATCTGGGGACAATAAAGAACAGTTTTTTTCATGTTTAATTGAAAGCTCAGCCAGGAACTCCATCATTTCTTCTAAAGCAAATTGAACATTATCAATGACTAACACTGAAGGTATTTCTTCAACACAGAAACAGTCTCTTATAAAGCTCATCAGATGTTCTGTGCTAGTTTGATTAGTTAATTTTGTGACAATACAGTGAGATGTGTAGTAAATTAGTACAAAGATAAATCTTTTTTGCATGGCCTTATAGTTCATAGTTCCTATAATGTCTAATAACAACTTGCTCCAGGGCTTGTACGGCACTGGAACTGGAGACAAAGTGGCTTTCCTGGTCACTTTGCTCTTATCACTTCTAGCACAGGCAATGCAATCTTTTACTTTTTCTCAACATATCTATCTATTCTAGGAACCAGAAATTGCATCTCACTTTATTTTTCGTGAAACTGCAGCCCAAGTGCCCTTCATGAGCAAGGCCAATAATTTTGTCCCGCAAATTGGAAGGAGGTATTATTGTCTCAATTGGATAAAAAATATTATTTTGTATGTTCAATTCGTGTCTGACTGCCCAGAAATCATGTATATCTCTTAATCTAACTCAGGACGTTTCTTAGGCCACACTTTCAATATGTAGTCCGTGATTTTAGTTAGGCAAGTATCCCATACATTCACTCCATTCGTTTTTGCTAAGGCTGGCACCAAAACTTCTAGAATACGAAACTAAACAGCCTTCTCAAAGTCACTAGTTGGCAATGGAGAATGTGATAAGCAGTCTGCAGCTTGGTTGCGGATATCTGGGACGTATTCCAGTTTGTATGAAAATCCTTCTAAGCCCAACACCCATTTAGCAATCCTGGGAGTGCTATGATCTGTACCTTTGGTGGTAAACAAGTACATAAGTGGTTTAAGGTCTGATCTCATGGTGTTCTCCATAGAAAGAATGTAAAATGTTTCACTGCCCAGTAATATGCTAAGGCTTCTATTATGAGTAGTTGTGTTCAGTTTTAGATTGTGATCTTGATGAAAATGAAACTATTCTTTCGGTACCATCAATCAACAGTACCATAATCATTGAATAATGTGGCACCAAGTCTATTGAGGATGGCATCTGTAGTAAGAATAGTCTTTATATTTGTATCAAATTAACCTAATGAGCGAACATTAATGATTTAGTTTTTGAGAGCATCAAACATTTCTTCCATTCCATTCAAAATTACCCTGTGGAGCAGATTAATTTTAATCTGCTGGTGCAGGGTCACCACTTCGTCCACGGGTTCTTAACAAGTAAGGAAGAATCGACACTGGAGCGAAGTTCAAACCATAGGTCATTTATTAAACATTCATGAATGGGACTCCATCCGACAAGTACGATAGAGATACTCAAGGAGAGAGCACCCTGAACGATGGTTACATAGGTTTTTATAGCAAAGATCACAGACAAAGGACGCCCAGAGGTAAATAGAGCTTTGGGAAGAACACACAAATGAAGCAATCGGTAAGAATCAACAACCTTGGTGTCTTGTGTAACTGTCACGTCCTGCAGCTGCACAACAAGATAGGCTATCTGAACAAACTTTATCGAAGGCTTTACCATTGTTTAGAAAACCCAGTGCAGACATCAGCTGTTCTTTTGTGCTAACTTTGCATGTTTACGCAGCATACAATGTCCCAATCTAGATTCTTTACCAATGTTGATGCAGGTGCGGTGTCAAGGATAGAGCCAGGCTGAAAACAGGGCGGGGTGCAAATGGATGGGGCACAGCTTAATTAAAAAACGAAAGAATCAGATTTTACATTTCCACAACCCCTTTCATGAGAATTAACCGCAAACCTTAACACATGCTAGGAAAATCTTTAATGTATTTGGACTTATATTCCATCAGGCCTTAAAATGATCTTAATTCCTCTTTGGTGGTTGGATATGGGTCATGTTTAACTGGATCCACAAAACGTATCTCAAGTTTATACCCCATTTTGTAGATGGTTTGACCAAGCTGTTCTACTGAACCAACTGCTATTTGACATTTTTCCCTTTTTGCTGTGAGTTCTGGTTTGGAGAGTTTTCTAGGACTTCTCTCAAAATATCGTTATGTTCTTCAACTGATGCACCATAGACAAGTATGTTATCCTGAAAGCATAATGTATTGCACATTCCCAATAATACAGTTTGCATGATTTTCAGAAAAACCGTGGCTTCAGATGCCAACCCAAATGGCATTTTTCTGAACATGTATGCCCCGTAATGGAGTGATAAATGTTGTTAAAGGTCTTGACTCAGGATGAAGTTCAATCTGGTGGTATGCCATTGACAGACCTATTATACTGAAACAACATGCCTCTCCCATAGTGCTCAACATTTCATTTATTCGGGATAAGGGATGACGTTCTACCCAAATATTATTATTCAGGTCTCTAGGGTCCACACATAACCTTTAACATTCCCCATGGGCTTTCTTGGACAATACATCAGGTAACAACCATTATGAGCATTCTTTTGGTTCAATAACATCATGGTCAGATAGTTTTTTAATTCCTTTTCTAAAGGTTCTTTCAATCAATTAGGTACTTGACGTGCTTTTGCACATAGAGTTTAGCTCCATCTTTCAATGTTATTTTAACTCAGGAAACTCATCACAAATGGAGTTGGCACCAATACATCTATCAGCCGATAGTACTTGTTCCTTGTTGTTGGGATCACGTTTGATGCCAAACTCTCTTTGGTGTTGCCACACCAGCACATTACGACCTTCCTTTACAATATACACCTTTAGAAATGTTGTACTATCTTTAAAATTGATCTCACCTAATCACCCCTTTTAGAGGAATTGAATGTTTATTATAACCCTTAGGAGCAGTGTCTGGACTATGTTATGGGTTTTTTCGATTGTTGAACTGTTTATATATGAACATGTGTACAAACGTCTGCATATATTCATATTTAATTCCCATCTAAGATATTGTACATTAAGGATAGCTTCTTCTTTCTTTAGGACAGTTGTTCATCAGTGGCCTCTCTTATTGCACCTCTTACATACTGCATTTTTAGCTTGACAATTCGGATTATCAGACAAATGATTACTGCTCCCATTACGGAAACACTTCAACTTCCTAGTTTCTTGTTTCTGGTTTTTTTTTATTAATGCCATTGTCATCTTTTATTTTACATACATCTTCTCCTTGTTTCTCGGTTCTGATCTCCAATACAAATTTGTATTCATTTCATGCACTGCAGTGTGTTCCATTGATTTTTGTAATTCTATTTCTTCCCTCAAATTGGGGTTGTATCTTGGATACGTGGGTTATTAGTGCATCTAACAAGTTGGTCCCTGATTAAGGAGTCACCCAGTGGACCAAAGTCACAACGTTGACAGCCCCTTACTACCACAATATAATTTGTCACACTTTTGTCCTTATTTAGACATCTGCTGAAGAATTAATGGCAATCTAGTACAACTTTAATCTTATCACCAAATTGTAATTCTAGTTTCATAAAGGTAACTTTTTACGCATCAAAGTTTGCTTCATAAGCACCTTCTGAATAGTATGTAAGTTCTGGTAGTGTTTCATAAATCTTTCTACCATACACACCTAAGCTATGTAACAGTATATGTTATTTTCTCACAGCACTGAATTTCTCTCCACCTATTGCAGTTAAACATGATTCAAATAACTTAACCCATTCCTTCCATGGTAAATCTGGTTCTCCTAGATCATTTCAAAATAACGGAGGATGATTGCTGCTTGCTGCTGCCATGAATACGCATATTGTGCAATGACTATGTAATATTGATATTCTGAGTTGTATTAACTTGCACCTACTCAATTTGGAAACCCCATTCTTATCACTATGACTTTTACCTTAAAATATCGTTAATTTTGTATAAAAAGGCCACTGAAACAACAATTTACAGCATAATGCAATAGCACTTTACTTGAGTTGCACTTGTAACTGTTAAACAAGCTATGAAGAGCTATAAAATATCTCCAATATAGTTTGGTTTATGTATTAATTGTATTCTAGAGTACTGTACCATAGGGGCAACAATCAATACTAATTAACAACCGGTGTACACTGAATTGTTAAGTCTAATGATACTTCCGCAACGGTAGGGTGTGTGTGTCATCCATACCATTTCTAAAAAAGGTAACACACAGAAGAAATGTCACTGTATAAACTATGTTCAAATGTAAGGACAATATTTATGTCTTGCACTTATATCTTACAGTATCTCCACATGCTTCTTATATGTCATACCCTAGATGTGAGTAAAAAATTATTTGTGTGCAAGATTAAAATATCTTCTGTCTCCCTTACTCTCCTTTGCACACAGTAGCTATAAATGACTCCTATCCAAGGTAAGAGATAAAGTTCGTCGATCATCGCTGACTGTTGGATGCTGCACAGCCCTGCTCCGAAACTACGCCACTCATTTTGGTGTAGATGAGTAGTTCTGCCTCAACTCGTATGTCGCTGATTGATAGTTACTGAACCGCCCAGTACTGATGCTATACCGCTCCCATTGACACTGCTCTGCCTTCTTTCAATGCCACGCCAGGTTTCTCCTCCTCTTCCGTTTCCCAGCGAGCACTTCACGGCTGCCGATAGTTCAATGCAGTGACACCGCAGAACAGTGATCCTTCGTCTTATTGCTCAATGAGGCATTCTGATGGTATTCCCTTGCTATCAATTGCTCAACACTCCACTTCACTTCACGCTGATCCTGAAGTGTGAAAACAAGTGACACTTGAGGTAATCTTCATGAGTTAATATGCAGATGAATACCGCCGCACAATGTCTCGGAGAGGGTGGACGAACGCTGTCTCCTTCTCATCATAGCTTGTCACTAGTGTTAAAATAAGAAAATAACGCTCTAGAGATTAGGTGTAGTAGGTTCTTTATCCGCCCACGAGCTCTCAGCCTCATTTCAAGGAAAACAAACAGATACTAATAAACTAACAAAATGTAACGCTCTAAGTCATGAGAAAGGGTAGAGGTGAAAACAAAGGTGTGGATCATACCATTTACAATAATACCAGTTATGTAAAGATGTAATGAATTACAATCCAATTTGGTAATTACAAGCTATTTAATACAGATTTCTAATCTGAAAAGATATTATTATAGGATTATTCTGTTCTTAATACTTCATCTCACTCCAACCCCTCTACCAGAGACAATACAAACCAGAGATGAAGAAAATCAGACGTCCAGCATCCAATAGTCCCGATTATCAATATTGTCAACTTGACCTCCTGGAGTGTTAACATATCCCTCAGACTTTCTTAACTGGCAACATCCAGCCCATGAAACAGATTACCATTCTCCTTAAATGCTCTAGTCAATCAATCAATCATTCAATCAATCAATCAATCAATCAATCAAAATTCTTTAATAGGTCAAAATAATGACCATAAAAGCACACATAAAAATGAATCATCACTACAGAATTAAAAATCAAAACTAAAAAAGTCATTACTAAACGGTTGTCTCCCAAAAAAGGTCAAAGCCGACAGATACAGACAAACATGGTTACATTATCCAAAAATATCAATTATTTATATACCTTTAAATAGAAAATGTTATAATAAAATAAAAACTAATTTGTGCATTAAGTGAGACTCCGTCATGATCAATTACCATACATCTTCCTTAATTATAAAGCAGAGACAATAACATTTAAAACCGCATGGCATCAAGTAGGGGAGTTTAGGTGCTGAATATACTGCAACCCTTCCTTATGTGATCTGAAATTCATGGCCCATTAAAAACAATATAAATAATGGGCTCTAAAAGTGCGATACAGTGTGCAAAAAAAGATACAGTGTCAGATTGAGTCAAAATGCCATCACATGGGCAACACGGGAGTGATTAAAACCAAAACCTTGTTTGAGGAAAGGCCACTAGGTAATAAATTCTACATAGTCTAAAACGGGTATTGTAAAATCTTTACTCCGGGTTCTCTATCCAGCTAAGATATGGCTCAATATCCAAGGCTGTGGAGAGTGGAATAGATCGAGAGATGGTGACCATATTTAAAGATAAAACAATTCTATCTCTCTCCCTGTGTACAAAAACACATTCTTCATAATCTGACTTTATCACAGATGGTGGTGTTTGTTGAGGCATCAAAACATTTACTTAACCCAAGATCTTTGAGAGATACCAACCATGGGCTAGCTGCTGAATTACTCAATTTGAGGCAGTCCTCCACTATTTTGCGAGAGAAGCTAATTTCAGGAGTAAAGAACACTTTATGCCAAAAAAGAATAGGTGACAAGCTTGCCTCATCCTCTATGAAGTGTAGGCCATATCACTATGAGAAATGAGACAGGGGGTACATTTGAGGACTGATAACAATCTGCACGAGAATTTATTTTCTACAATTTTAAAGGGGCCTGATTTTGCGTAACCCCGCCCCATATATACCTGCTGAAACACATTTGCTGATGCTCTAGTCATACAGCGACCATAACACTCATACCTTTGAAAATTGATACTCTATTATGGTTTCAAAACCACCCCCTTCTTCGCTAACAGCATTATTACCAGGGGCGGCTGGTGACTTTTGAAAGTGGTGAGGCGTAAACTTTCTGTTGGAGTGCACCGTGGCGAGCGAGCGGAGTGAGCGAGCCTGAACATCTTAAGGGGGGAACATTTTGAAAAATGGTGCATTTTCAAGCAAATTTGAGAAGCAAGAAGGCTAATAAAGCAATTGTGAAAGTGCAGTTAAGACCAAAATATTTCAAGAATGGATAACAATGAATTAGTACCAAAAGCCTCACCAAAATAAAGATTTGGCCACATTGAACACCTGAATGAACAACAAGTGCAATGGCCCAGGTTAAATATTGCAAATATTTCACCCCTTGTAAGTGAGCAGAGCTCTATGTTCAGAGGGGCCCCACCCTTCAGCTGAAGAGAATCCCCATGTTGTGGGCGGGCTTCCTGAAACCATAGCTGGCAAGTTTCCCAGGTCCATGCACGCTGTGATGCTCCAGTCCAGATTTTTTTCTTTTAAATTCTGGGACTTGTAGCCCTATTTTATAATGGACTAAACAAGACTACAAGTCCCAGAATTCAATGAAAAAACCTAGAATGGAGCAGCTCATCACGCATGGACCAGGGAACCATGTCAGCTATTGTGTTATATTGTATTGCAATTGCATTTACATAGTGCGAACTCCCCCTGACAAGGCGTCAAAGCGCTTTTTCGGCGAGTCGCACACTTTATGTAACTTCTTTGGCAATCAAGAGCTGCTCTGGACTAGGAAGGCCTCTGAGTAGAACCACAGGTGCACACCAGTCGCCCTCTTGACTCAAAAATGGACGTGAGGATGGGTGTTTGAGAGTGGTCCCATTAAGGTGAATAATGAATAATTAACACTTTTTTCATTGGGTGATATACTTTTGAAAATAAAGTGATCCCATTTTGTTTGCCAGGTTGGTGAATAGACCTAAAAAGAGGACGACCCATGCCAAATACGTGGGAGTTGTCAGGTGCTCTTGTGGATGTCAGATGCATAGTAAATTCCCACGTAGAGATTCAGCCCGGTCTGAGTGGGAGCTCAAAGAGACCTCAAAACGTGTGACTGTCACGTCTAAGGAGTTAGACTCTAGGTATCTGTAATTACCGAGATCAGAAATAAGACAATAGCAAAGACCTTAGAAACACAACGTATCACATCTTTTACAAGCAATCCCCTACTCTTCACACATTTGGATTCCCCATTCTCTCGATTTTAAGACGTAGAGATAGATAACTTCCGAGTACATTTTTCCCCCTTTTTTTGTCCCTCTTAAGGATTAACTCTGATCGATGGACGCGGCGCGGCAGCAGTCTAGTGTAGCCGCTCAGATGTGTGGGAGGAATTGGAAATGCATTTTCACCGCTCTGTCAGTAGCCGCGGCAAACTACGAGCTGGATCTAGTTTCATAAACATTATAACTTCACCGTTAAAACCTCTGCACACAAATATCTTCCACATGGTCTGATCAAATAAAAAGCTTACAAGCCAGTTGTCACTTCATATGGGGCAGCTGGGATCTGAATGTTGTGGGTGACTGGGGGGGAGGTAAACATGGCGGCCGGTGAGTAGGGGGTCGCGGGAGAGCGCCATATCATAAAAAAACAAAAGCAGGACGCGCGTGGTGGGGGGCCGAGGGAGAAGAGAAGAGAATAAGAATAAAATTAAAATTAAAACAAAAACTTACCTGACTCGACCGCCTCTGCTCCTGGTCCGCGTTGGCGCCTCTGCCGCCTTCAAACAGGAACAGCACTTCAGCACTGCGTGGCAACCCCTCAGCCAATCCTGGCGCTGCTGCAGCGCCAGTATTGGCTGACGGCACAGCCTACTCCTCGCCCGCCGCCTGCCCATTAGGAGACCGAGGGGCTCCTAATGGGCATGCGCAAGGCAGCAAAAACACAAGTACGCATGACTGGGCACGGAGTAAAAATTAAGCTCCATGCCCACTCATGCGCACTTGTGCTGTGCTGCCGCAAAGCATGTCAGTCAACATGACGCCGGACCGCCCACGGTCCGACGTCATGCTGACTGACATTCACGACAGAGGAGGGAGCTGCGGGCGCGGGCGGGGGGGCTACGCCCCCTCGCCCCAATGGACGCACCGCGCCTGATTATTACATGCACTGATAACCTTCACAGCATCAGGCCACCTTGCATGGGAATTCCTCTGTCCATCCAGCAACTTGATGCAAACTAAGTCTCCATCACAAGGATTCCTAAGAGAGACTTTACAACCCTTAATGAACTTGTACTGCCCTCTTCTTTCCTTGTACTTAATAATTTATATTATTATAAACTGTACTCTTCAAGACAATCCCTTCGCCTGATGTTCCTAACTTTTTTTTCAACCGCCAATGAACAAGTGAGGATCCCAGCTTTCACCCAAGGGCGTAACACAGGGCCCCGCACCATGTCTATCACGTTCGAAAAGCCTTCAATGGCTTGTACTTGAAGCTGATTTTCCTCTCAATGGTACTACTAATAAACACACGTTATGTTTGTTTCATTAAGGCACCCAATTAAAAATACTAAATGTCCGTTTACCCTATAAGTGGGAAGTTAACCCTAGACCAATAAAAAATAGTCATAGTACAATAGTACATACATTACTCCTTTTGGACAGTAAGTATTTTAACTATTTCAAAGTAGTTGTTATTTTGCGCAGATTCACTGTGGACTTCATCTACTATTTTTCTAGTAATATCAAATAACATCACAATGCTTGTTACTATGAGGCCCCGTCAATCATCAAATTAACTATCAAAATAAACTGGGAAACAGCCATATTTTGATCTTAACATAAGTATTTGTAAAGCGCACGTTCACCCATAGGTCTCTTGGCGCTGAATAACAGCTGTTTATTGTTACCCAACTCAATGATACTCATTTTATCGACCTCAGATGGATGAAAGGCTGAGTGGACCTATGACCATGAGGTTGAACACAGGCCCCTGCAGTGGATGCATTAGTCCACTGAGCCACCAGACCCGGCTTCCTTCAACTGTGGTGATGCATCATAATACGGTAATCTGTGTCAGCATGCGGCTGTCCTGTTCTCAAAAAATTACCTAATTGAGCATATAGATTGGGAAATTACTTCATTTCTCAATTTCCTTAGCATTGCTTAGCACACTGAGCGCATCATAATATGACCACATGTATGACTATGGGCCAAGTTGACAAAACTGACCGGAAAAATGGTGGGTGGGTGCGCGGGCCCGGCCGGGCCTCTGAGCCTCATCATTAATTAAATGGTGCGCCGGGCCTCTGAGCCTAAATGGTGGGTGGATGAACGCGGTGCGCAGTTGTCTCTGCCGTCTTCAGGGTGGGGCTGGGGCAGGTGACCAATGCCCTGATTGAATTTGTCATGCTTGCGCATTGCAGAGCACGCGCAATTAAAAGTGCGCGTGTGCAGAGGTGTGGCATCCGATCCCAGGACCCAGCCACGCTACGCTAGCCCAGACACTGAGAAGGCCCGTGGATGTCCGTCACCGCTCATAGTTTAAATTATTACTAGCCCTGGGCCATGTCTGGCTAGCCTTGCCCTGCCAGTGCCTTCTCTGCTGCCTGCCCGGCCCGCTTGGGCCTACTGTAGCTCTGAAGCTGCAGGCCAGGCCCAGCCCTCAGGTCAGGCGAGTCTGCGTCTGAGCCTAGGCAGGATTGGTCCGTGGGTGGTGGCCAGGACGGAGGCTCAGTGGGTAGCGGGGTGGTGATCTGATGAGATAATTTGGAATCAGGGAGGGCATCATGGTGGATATGTGTCGGCACTCAAAACGACACTCCATTATTTTTGTAAGTGTTCTATTTTGTATTTTCAACAATACTTGGTGGACAGTGAGCCATAGTTAGTTTTAAATTATTACGCACATTTTGAAATCAGAGACGCGCCATATCCACCGACGCGTCGCCCTTCTCTGTTCCCAGGAAGGAGAACAGTGATCTCAAGTGTCAAGACTTCACAACTGAAAACGAGGCCCGAGGCAGACACCCGGATGCTTTTCACGTATGTTCAGTTCTGGCATTCAGAATCCAAGTAGCCAGTAGCGATATTGAATACATGAGGAGCAGTGAAGCTCTAATGTTGCGGAAGTTGTCCACAATGCTTCTACATTCATTTACATACCAGTGGAAACTAACAAGATGCTGTCTCTTTTTTTCCACCTTTTCCCAAAAACTCTTCTAGTTCTTTACCTTAGGTATGGAATTAAGAGCCGTGTACGTCCAACTGCAGCCCCTTGAACATATGCCCTGACCCCACCTCACCTTGGTGGGGGGTTAAATATAGTACTGGAGCACTTGAAGATCCTGTACTACTGAGCACTTGCTTCGCTCTGACCAGGGACATTTATGTCAACATAAAGCCCCTTCATTTGATGGCCGCAGGGCAAATATCGTATCTGAGCAGTTGCAGAACCTTGTGTTGGGTGCTTAACTCGCCCTGCTCCTAGGGCATTTACATCATCTTGTAGCCTGCAGCCCCTCTGAGATAAATACAGGATCGGAGTGCGTGCACAAGGTGCACGTAAGCAACACCTACCTTACACACCCGGGGACAGCGTCGGAGCACATACAGTACCTTGCACTCGTGGCACTTTATGCATTCTGCAGCTCCTTTGTCTCATGGCACTTGGGGCAGCCAAAATACCGGGTCACTTATTACAGTTGGCACTTCTTGCTCCCCTGGAGGACTCATGCTCTGGTGCCGGGGGTCGCGGGGGTTTACGGTGCTAGCATTTACTGGAATCTACTCCTAGTACATGTGCGGGCGGATGCACTGACACAACGTTTGCAATGGCACTTACTGCAGTAGGCACTTTGATGAAACACAGTGAGGGCAATTATGATGTCTGGGCACTTTGGTGCCACCAAAGGGTGGAGAGGATAAAGTAGTAGCCTTCGCGGGGTGCAGATGCAGCAATTAAGTCAAACTACACCGCTAGGACCACAGGGGTTTACAGTTCCACAATTTACCACAAAGGCAAACTGCATTATCAGCGATTTTGCAGCAAAAGTCTCGTGCGTCAGTCACTTTCAGCAGCTGCACTTCCTCTATGTCTTGCACAGTGAGAGGTGTGTGCCCTAAAATTACCAAGCAGCGCCCCAAAACCCCAGAGAATACCTGCCTCCAGCACTCACAGCAACCTCTCCTGTTTCGTTAAGTGTCAGGGTTCTTGCAAGAGGAGCGCTCACACCAACCTGCAGCATGAGTACTTGACTGTGCTTGCAAGAGTGGGCACAAGGGCGCTGTTCCAGCCAGGCACTTACACTACTTGTAGCACAAGATGCCCTACCAGTCAGTACTTCGCAGCACACTTCATCGGGAAGCTTGGGGCAACCTGCACTTGCAGCGGTGCCCCCTGTGTTTTCTTTCTCTTTGCTTTTTCCAGTTGCCCATAGTGTGGACTCACATCTGTCATGTTTTCAAAACTTTGTCTGATCTCTACTTTGTGACACGTTTGCCTCCGGTTAAAACAAATATTGGGAGACTAATGTATCTGTGAATTGTGGGGTGTGGAGCAGTGTGTTGTTGTTTTTTTTTATTTTGGGTGAAGGGGCAATCTTAGCTGTATGAAACCCACTAATTTGTGAAATGAAGAGGAGAAAAAAACACAAACTCAGTCCAGGAGATCACCGACCCTGTCAATTTAGCCAAAAGCCCTCAACATCCCAGCCCCTCCTTTTAACTAAGAGTCTGATGGCTGTTGTACCATATTTTGCTTTTTTATTATTATTATGATTGTGTTTATCCAGGACTCCCCACAGAATACACCCCCTAGGTGTTGGGGGGGATGGGAGTTTAGGTCCCCCACCGCGTTATCAATCGCAATACACAACGGATAATGTATTTTTAAAAGTTCACTAATTAACCCTTTCCACTCCTCAAAGCAGCTTTTCTTCGGTTTGAGAGATGTCCCTCGCCCCCTCCCCTCCAACCCCTCTCTCCTGGTGAAAGAAAACAAACAGCAGTGGGCTCTGGTGCAAAGGCTCAGTCAGGGCCAGCTCAAGGGCGGTGCAACCGGTGCCACCACACCGGGTGCTGACTTCGCACGGCGGCGCCTGTTTGATGTTTGCTATTTGCTAGTGCATTCTTGGCCTCTAGCAATGTTCAGGCAGCAGCTAAAATGTCAAGAAAACTCCAGTGATTAATGTTCTTCCAGGCGAGATCGGAGTTTTGTCTAATAGAAGTTTTGACTCGAGTAGGTTTTGATTCTTGGTTAGGTAGCACAGAGGGTTAATATGCCTGCTGCACAGAACATGTACCATGCAGATCACAAAGTGATTGTAATGTAAACAGGTCAGTGGGTTACTGCTTTTGTCAGAGACTTCCTTTTGTTAGTTGCAGTTTACATTGAGCTATTAACGGTCATCAAAGAATTGCTGGCAGACTTTAAGGTATAGATTAGAGCGTATGGGTTTTTTCCCCAGACTTTCATTATTTTAATGTTGCGAAAAGGGTTCACTTGGGTACAAATGAGTTATTGTTATTAAAGAGAGCCCCAATCCATTCTGTTACATTTTAAATTCAGAGTTTGTGCTTCTCCAGACCAAGTACTCTTCGACTATACTGCCTACCAGTACGGATGACGTGTGAATCCACCCCTTGTTGTCCTTTGTCTTATGTAACATGTCCTATACATTGATTTACACACCTATGATTGATAGTCTCTGTGTAATGTGTGCGTTATGTACAGTTCTCTGACACCCTTCACTTTTATGAGGGACGCTGTAAAATGTATTAAATGCATCTGAGAGAGAGTGGTTATGGAGACTGTTAAAGGGTGGTAGGGAGGGAATCCGTGGAGGAGGTGGTCATTGGAGGGGGGACGCCAAAAAACATTGTCGCACTGGGCGCCACCAGTGCTAAAGCCGGCCCTGGGCTCAGTGGTGCTCAGCCCCGGCTTGCTTCTTTTTTTAACCATAGCTGTTACTTTAATGCTTTTATTTGGTTTCTGTTTTTTATGTGTCTTTGTCGGTTCCTATATTTGTGTCCTTTTGTCTCTAATGTACATTCTGCTTTCATTGGTTTGTGTAGTCTCTACTTTGTGTTTGTTTAGGTGACTGCTTATTTTTGTCGGTGGGGCAAAGTGGTAGGTGGTGGGCCGGGCCGCTAGGGGGGGCCCCCTCATTGTGCTTTGCATGGGGCCCCCCTCAAGTTTCGTTACGCCACTGCTTTCACCATCCTAGAAACGCAAATGATGTGACAGCTGTGTGTTGACAATGGCTCTATAAATTAACTTCATTGTCCGAAATTATTTATTCCAATTGATTGTCCTTTAAATTGGCATTCGAATAGTATCCGTAATAATGTGGGTAAAGCACTCGACCTGTTCACTTGCCTCGGGATGGTAAACTGCACTTCTTCTGTCTTGGACCACATGCCCGACTAGATACTCAAAGTCAGACATTACATACAGTACAACGTTAGCATTTGGATACCAGAAAAAAAGGACACACATTTCTGCAAGGACATGAAATGAACCTATGATGCCTAACTTAAGTTTCCTCTAGAGACCCTCAGGTAGGTTAACTGGTGTGGGATTCACAACACAAGCATTGGCACAGCTATTGCAATTATCACAGAGAGTGCATTGCTTCACTCATCTGTCAATCATATCCTCTAATCTGGGCAGCACAAATATTCAATCCTAGCTTCTTGTAAATTGCTTGTGATAATATTTCCTGTTCTTCATACTGCTGCAGCTGTTGTTTCTTCCCAACTGTTGTATCACGTCAATTTTATATTTCTGTACACCGTATGCCGTATGCTTTTCTTTTGTGCTTTTCTATTGAAAATACCTAATAAAATCATTTGAAATAAAAATATTCAATCCTACCTCTTATACTTGACCTGCCTTGGTGCTCTTCATTCTCTCGCTTGACAATCGTAACCCTCACACCAGTGTGACTGTGCCTGCTTTCATAAGGATTTTGTTTTCCCACACTAATTCCCTTTGTACCTTTACAAATAATTTCATCTCACCTTGCAAATTCCTCTCCTCCAGCCCACCTACAGTGGTAGGTTCTCACTTTGATGAGGACTGTGTCAGCCTGCATGGCGTGACCCCAATTCTGCTCTCCTCAGAAGCATTCTCTTGCAGCTCTCACACCACGAACAGTAAACTTGACTCCACATTTCTCTTCATCTTACTGACCATCATAGTCAGACAAAGGTCATCTTGACCTGCAGTCAGTGCGCTGATTGTGTTTCCCATCACCATTTTGGATTTCAAAGGGGAAAGCCTGAAGTGTTGCAGCTAACCGATCTAGACTTGTATTTAGGGTTCTTCCTCCACCCGCAGGGCCGTTTGTAGGTGTTTTGCCGCCCTAGGCGAGAATTGAAAAATGCCGCCCCCCTCCCTATTACTACCATCACTTTCCCCCCTGTCATCCAGCCTAGAAGAATTAATGCATAAGATATTCCCAAACTCATGTTTTTTGCCGCCCTCCCCCTTTTGTCGCCCTAGGCGGCCGCCTAGTCTTGCCTAATGTTAGAAACGGCCCTGTCCACCCGGAGAGAGCATGTTCACCTAAGGTCTGTGCAGGGCGCAGGGTTAAACCCCTGCAGGAGCCCGCTGAAGTGCTCTACTTCATAGATGCAGATAAGGATCTCGATTCAATGACCGAATAATAATTTTCCACTTTACAAAGGGTCTGGATCCATTTGCCACTATCCCTCCTCTCCACCTGCCCCACTGCTGTAGGTTGGCACCTAGGGTACAGTTACCAGCATGTGCTGCCACAACGTACTGTTTACCCACTGCAAATAGTTTCATTTATAATGCGTGCACAATATTGTTCTTTAACTGTATGCATGTGTTCATATTCCGTCATCGTCGCTGGTGATGCGAGAGACAATACCTGGAGGCATTGGGAAGGTTACTCCAAGAATGTATTTACTTGCCTGTAGGTGAAGCAAATCGGTAGGATACAGGAGCAACAGAGATAAGGTACATCGGGAGCATAGCTCTCTGTAGCTCCCCTCCACATATGAACATCCCATTGCAGGTTCTACATTCCACCCATACGTTTTCCACAGTACGGTGCCATTCCAGGTGACATCAAGCAATCAGAACACCGCGCCCTTCGTGGGTGAGATTCAGTTATACGCCAGTTTAAAAAACATTGTATTCAGTTAAAGCGCATGTAGGTAAGCGTGGCTCTCTGCTGTGGGTTCTAGGCATGGTATAGTGTATGACCCTGAAATCCCATGGATCTGCATCCCTGCTTCAGCCCTCTGAAAGTACAGTGTACATTGACTGATGTGCTGTTGTGGAGCGAACCTTTCTAGATGGTAAGTGATAAGGGGCGCAGGGTATACGTACTTTGGTTCTTCCCCCATAATTCTTTGTGGACAGTAGAGGGGACTGTGAAGTTGATCCTTCCCCTGGGAGCCAGTGCAGGCCTTTTAATGCTGACTTAATATGGTCGCATTTGAGAAGGCCCAGGAACATCTGGCAGCCATATTTCAGTCATTGAAGCCACTCCTTGAGGTACTTTGGGACTACTCTCTAGATGACATCTTGGCAATCGAGGCATCCCAAGACAACAGATCTGGTGAGTTCCATGCAGCGGCTAGTCTGGATCAGTGGGAGTCATGTTCAAAGGATGGAGTGCTGCTCATTGACTGGTTTAACTAAGGCATTGACTTGCAATGTGGACAAGAGTTTTACATCAAGGATGGTGCTCACATTACTAATTTATGGCGAGGTAGTTGGGAGGAAATGCTGTAGGTGAAGAAGTGAGGTTTTATCACTCACAATGCCAGGATTTCATTTTTGCTCTGTTTCTACATATGAAGCACCCTTTTATCGAGTTTAAAACATGGTCCCTCAGGGTGATATTGTTCTAGGACTCTGAATGGTTTTCTTTCATGCATTTGAATGTACATGTTACATGTTTATGCATACGATTGTACATACAAATGCTATGTATAATTCTGAATTTGCGACACTAAAGTTTCAACTCAATTAACAATCTTACTCATCTAATTAATCTAGAGACAATTTTGTTTTTACAAGGTTAGTTACATTTCAGTGACTTGTTTTGGTGGGTGAAGAGTAAGCTTTGAGTGTTGCCCATCATTCCTGCTCCATTGAGGAGCTGGTGAATGCTGTCTACAGTATGTGCAACTTGTGTTGGTTGTCACAAAGCTCACCCACGTACTATATGATACTTCAACCTGGTGAGTTACAAGAACATGAGGTATATGTGATGCTCGTGTCTACATGCTTGATGTTTAGTGATTTGTTGGAGATTGTTATTTTATGAAAGGGAGATATTCATTCAAACACAAATTTAATAGTCGCATTTGCTGCCAGTTGATTGCATCAGGAGTGGACGGATGTTACATGGTCTTGTACATTACATGCATTTGCTGTGTTACCACATCGTGAATAGATGGGCAATCGATGTATGTGATGTACTGTCACATGCTGAATAGGCGCAAATTACGTGCATTTGCTGTGATATCACCTCCTAAATGGATGGAGGTTGTAGAGGTGGCAGTGTGTGATGCAGCGCTAGGCCTGACAGGCAAGGTGGTGTCGGACCTAGCCTGCATAAACCATGGTGAAAGCGCGCCGACTAAAAGATACATGGGACACCACCATTGCTGAGTTGGCTGGCTTTGCCTTTTCTGCCACGCCTCATCCCAGCCTAACCTCTTATTAACATTTCCCCCATGTTTGTGGGATATTCCACCATATCTGTCCCCCTCCCAGTTGTATCACTGGTAAACACTACATTCTGCCCTCCCCCACAAGAAAAACACAAACAAAAACACCAATCATTATGAAGCTTAACCAAACAAACAGAATCTCTGGGTGCCAATAACTAGCCAGCACCCCTGAATTGCCAACAGGAAAGGATACAGAACTGTCTCATGACACCAGCTAGAATTCTAGTACTACATTGAATGGTCTTTAAGTCTGGTCAACAGGGTTCCCTCGAAGATGGTACCAGGTCCTGTTTTCTCGACGTTCTGGCCTATCTACTGCCACTGGCTTATGTTGGGTTGTTCAATCAGGTGACTCTGGGCATTCAGAAGCTGCTGCTAGAACTGGCACCAACTCCTCGGGGATTTGATTAGTCAATGGTGAAGCTCCTGCTAGGCTCGGGGTTGTCCACCCTTAATCCTCGAAATCCACCTCAAGGGTGGCTGGTCTTTTGTCTTTGGATGGAGGATTGGGCGGATAGTGGAATTTCTTAAAGTACGAGATGTTTCTGGTGATTTCTTTATTGCCTCTTTTGGCCGTAATCTTGGTTCCCCGTCTTATCGTGACCACCCATGGGTGGAGCTCAAACAGTAGTTGAAACTTGCTCCCAGAAAATCAACCATTAACTAGCACATGGTCACCCTATTTAATGTTTGATTTTTTGAACCCCTCCCCCTGCATTTACTGGCCCTGATGTTTGTTGTGCTTCAGTGTGCTAGCATCTGGTGGCTGTCAATAGGGGCAGGTGTCCATTGAGTGTGATAGGGGATGGAATCCAGAACAACCAGTCCCCTGCTCAGATGCCCGGGGCTCGTCCGATGGTATAGTAGGGGAGTCTGGCAGTACTCCCTAAGGAAGCAGTAGATGGCGCACTCGAGTGATTGTTGGTTGGGATGCGTGATCATGTTCACTTTGTTTGGTGTCCTCATAACTTGTACTACCTGTTCATTGGCCTGAGGCCAGCATGGGGAGATTTTTTTGTGCTTGATGTTTAGGGATTCAGGTAAGTAGTTACTTTGCGGCTATGGAATGGTGAGCCATTGTCTGTCCTGATTTCTTCAAGGAGTCCATGGGTTACCATAATTCTTTCTAACTTTGGGAGCACTTCGCAGGCCCCTTGGGTGTCAATGATTTCTACATCCGGGTATTTGAGTTGTCATCTATCAGAACTAGGATGTATCTGCCATCCAGGAGACCTATGGCTGCTGGGGCCCCTGTTCCATGATGATTGGTGCAGGCAGTTCAGGAACCCTCATCGTCATCTCTACCAACTCATCCATAAGGAGAAACCACACCTTGCTCTGGGAACATTTATTTTGTCTTGACCATCCGTTGCTGGCCAGCGTGGGCCAATTGCACCACTTAGGTGGTTAGGCAGGTGGAATGAGGATTTGGCATCCCCATAGAAGGCATCCATCTGGATCGGCACCCACCTCAGGGAGTACCTGATGGAGTGAGTAGAGGATTTGCTGTTCCTCTGGTTTTCGCTGGGACCAGTGGGCTTTTAGCTTGTGGCACAGCCCAGATTTAGCAGCTTCTAGGGCCAGTTGTGGGCATTCATCCATAGCAGTCTCTTGACATATCATGTCTAACGAGATCGGCAGGGGGCGTGCCCTGTGTGTAACATAGCAGACATACTTCTCTGTTTCCTTGGCCTAATCTTTTCCTCTTGCGTCATCACTCATGGGTGGCGTGACAGATTGTCCACCAGGTTATTTCATCCAGGATGATATTCTACCTGCCAGTTGTATTCTTGTGGCTGTAGCATCATTATTTCCATGCGTGGCAACGGTTTCAATGATGTGCCTTGAATTAAGGGGGAATTAGGGGAATTAAGGGCTTATGGTTCGTGGTGACCATGAAGTGGTGCCCTTAGACATGGAGATGGAAGTCCCGGCACCCCCAGCGGATAGCAATCGCTTCCTTTTCTATTTGCGAGTAGCTTTGTTCCATTTGGATCAGTGAGCGACTCGCATAGGCCATGGTGCCCATTCTCCACACTCTTGCTGTTGTGTCAGTACAGCTCCTAGTACTAGTACTTAGTTTTCCAATCAGGTCATCTATTGTGGGGGTCAGTTGTCACTTCCATTTTATGTCAACATGTGGGAGTGTCGTATCCACACAGATGTGGATTTCTACTGGGTGTTTCAGCTTTCTTGTTACTAATTTCTGTGGTATGGTAAACCAGTAACATAATCTGCCTTTGTTGCACGCCATATATATGTTGGTGTCACTTCTCTGTGCGGAACAGGTGCCTGGAACATGCCAAGCATGGGCAGTGGTCTATCCTGTCTGCATGCAAACACTTGCACCTTTGCTTTCTGAAGGGTCTGAGCAGGTTACAGTGTCTTAAAAATGCGCGCAGACATGATGTCAATGGAGGCCTCTGTATTTACTATGGCTTTCAAAGAGAGGGTTCCAAACTGTATGAGGCATTGGGGTGGTTGGTGTGTTGTCTTCGTGAGTTTGCCAACGGTGAAGATGGAGTGTAACATGTATTCTGCGACATCATCTTCGTCCATGTTTTCCACCTTTCCTATGGTTTCTGGCATGGCATTGATTGATGGTGGGGCTTCCAATTTTTCCCAGACCGAGACTTTTTTTAGTACTTAGAGGTGCATCTTAATATTTTGATTCACACAAAATGATTGCACGCACATTTCTTTCTTCGTGCTGGGCAGTCTGCCCGTTGATGGCCTGCTATTGACAGTGACCACAGGCTAGGAGCATGTCAAGGGTCGTCTTAGGTTTATCAGGCCCTCGTTTGTGTTTGGGGATCACGGTGTTGACCGGTTTTGTTTTCACCACTTCTGGCAGCATTGCCTCCATGTGAGAAGCTCGGGCCTTGGACAGTTCTTTGGACCCGCCAAATGGCAGGATGTCTTTCAGCGATTATCCTGACTCTTGTAGTATGTTTTTTTCAACTTTGTGGATGCACATGCTTGTATGATTTTACCTTGGATCTCTTCTGCGAAAGCGCACGTGCTCGGAACTTCCTTTAGTGTAGTATAGAGCGTGCCTATCGACTCTTCTGGCTTTGTCTGGTTTGTCAGAAGATGAATCGTTTGTAATCCTGATTAGCCATTGGATCAAAGTAGGCTTCGAGGGCAGCCTCCAGTGTTGCATATGTCTTCAGGGTCACTTCTGTGATTGTCTTCGCCCTGTGCCTGACGTGCAAATCAGAGTCGGCCCTAGCCTGCATAGGCCAAGGTGAAACCGCACAGACTAAAAGATACGTGGGACACCACCATTGCTGAGGCTGGTTGGCTGCGATCCGGTCCTAGCCTTTTCTGCCAGGCCTCATCCCGGCCTAACCTTTTATTAACATTTCCCCTGTGATGGTGGGACATTCCACCGTATCTGTCAAAGTGGGTGGCAGTCTCTAATCCCCCATCTCATACTGTTGTCTGTTGGTGCTTGTCTTGTGCATCACTGGGAGCACTACATGGGTCACATGTATATTTGCTGTGCTGCCACATCCCGAATGGATAGACGTCACATGTGTTGGCTGTGGTGTCACATCCTGAACGGATGGATGCCACATGTCTTTGATGTGCTGTCACATACTGAACGGACAGACGTCACGTATTTACTGAGCTGTCAAATCTTGAACGGATGGACGTCACGTGTATTTGCTGCTGTCTCATACTGAATGAATGGCTATCATGTGTTTGCTGTGATCTCAAATCCTCGGTGGTTGAATGTTAGAATTGTACATGTTGTTGTGCGGTTGCATCCGGAATCGACTGCCACTACATGTTTTTGCTAATGCGCCTTGAGCAGACTGTTGTTTTATTAGACGTTATGATTTGCAAGCTGCGGTGTAGTAGGTGATGGGGCGCAATGCTGTGCCGGTTTATCGTGAGTGAGCGTTAGGGTCCTTGTTCTTCTATGATGTCATGTATACGTGTCCAGCTCTTTCTTTGAGTACCGGTTATATAGCATGATCGTTTCAATGATGTTGTAACATAGCGTGTCTGTTGGAGTTTGAATATGGATCGACGGTGGTGTCTGGTGTTCTATGTTGGCGCTTGTTGTGTTGCTGTTTTGCAGAGGAAAGCAGTGTGTTGTGTCCTGTGACAGAGGTGTGGCTGTGGCTCGTGCGTGCCATTGAATCTCCGTAGTACAGTGGTCCCAAAGAGTGGAAAGACGCCACATGTGACTTTGTTGTGCGGTGAGGAATGCATACGACTGCGAAAGGGCTGCAGAGGGATGTTGTGTTAGTTCAGTTGCGGCCCGCACATGCCTGAACATACCTGTAACCCTACTTGCAGCTGGATGAAGTGAGCATGGTCCCGGACGTGTCCTGCCTACGTCATGCAAGCATTGGCCAAGGATACTGCATGCACTGATACAATACCAGGCATCGGCACGTTTCCAATGTCTCGGCGTAGGCGCCTGCGTGCACTGCTCTGCGTGTCCATTACGTTTTTATTGCAGTCTGTAAACCAATAATTCACAGGTCACTCTTCACAGTCTATGGCTGCGGGCAGGAGCCTCTCGCGGATCCGTTGCAGCTCGTGCATGAACTCGCCGTACTGCAATGCCCTCTACTCTGCTCCTTGGCTCAGAGATGGGAGAGAGAGGCAGCAGGGAGGGGATGCTGTCAGCTCATAATTCACGGGTCCCCTGGCGGAAGTACGCTAACTCCCATGCGCTGCCTTGCGCGCCTTTTATCGGGCGCTTTCCCCTTGATACGTTTTTTAATTTCATAAAGCTGGAACCTTGCATTGTCTATTGGCAGCTGCTGGACTTTTATGGGCAAATAGGAACAGTGTGAGTTTCATTTAGGCTGATGCTGCTTCTAGCAAAGGTTTATAGGGCTTCCAGAGTCAGTCACACTCAGGCCAATGTCAGGCCAGTCCATAGGGGCCAATATCAGGGTCGGAATGGGAGTAATAAAGAACCCGTAATATAGAGGCATATACACGTTATTAGTACATAGAGGTGCATTTATATATTTTGCTGTAAATACATAGCGAGCTAACTGTAGCCAATCACAGTTATCAGTGTCTGTTATTCCTAATGTATTCAACTTTATTTTTAAATTACTAATTCTTAGTGGGTCACAAATCGACCTACATCATGAATATTTTGATGTAGGTCGCAGTTTGCCGCCCACTAGAAAGGATAGCCATCACAGGGAAGGTGGTTTGCAGGGGTCAGCCGACCACTATGTCTAAGATTGGTTTTAAAGCAATATTTTTTTTTAATACAGCCTGTATTCCTTGAAGGAAAACAGGTGTTTCAGTAAAACAAAATGAAATGTTCAACTTAAATCTTTTAAGAGTAGGCAATGGTCCCTGGAACCACTGCCAGCTCTTAAAAAAAATATTTTAATATTCACAAAGGGGAAGGCGTCCCATGAGGACCCCTTCTCATTTGCAAATGGTTTACCATAAAATATTAATGTTTTGCAATGGGAATTCAGTCGCAAAACATGAATACATACCACTGTGATTCATTAATTGGAAGGGACGCCCCAAACACACCCTTTCCAAATACTGTATCGTTATTTCATCACAAACCCAAATTGAAGTTTCATAACGTGTTAATGAATTGCAATTTCGGTGCTTAATTTGTGCTGCGTTGTCCAGTGCTCAGCACCAGCACTTATTTCTCGACACCAGCACCTATCATGGGGTTACACCACATGGCGGCGCTGTGTATCTATTCTTCTGCTGAATTTATCAATGAGGTGTTTATTTAAAACTGAAGCACGTAGCACACAGGCAATGCTGGTATTGAATTCGGCAGCAGTGGCAAGTTTGTTGGTGGTGCCAGCTGGAGTGGACTCCTATGAAGTGTGTTGTGCCCTGGCACGTAATATTGTACAAATTAAGCACTGTGCAGTTTGGGTTTCATACATTAAAAAAAAGCCTTTGTGCATTGGCAAATCCGTTTGCAACAGCAAAAAGGCTTTGTACATTTGGCCCTAAATCTCATAACTCACTGCTATGAGGTAGCAACAGTTGATAACAAAACTTGTTACCCACTGTTGCTAGAAGAAAGGAAGGCAGGGAGAGTTGTGGGATGGGTCAAGGATGGCAGATAAGGTTTTATTTACCTTTGGAAAGGGCCAGCTTCAGGGCTGTGAGACCAATGCAGCCGCACTTGACGCTGACATGGGGGGGGCGGGGGGGGGGATGTGCACTGTTTAAAAATAACTCATGGCTCAAAAGCACATCCTGCAGAGATCCGTGTGTCCAGCAGTTTTCAGGTAACAATACAAAAGTCAAGGTAACTCTGGTGATTAATCTTCCTGCTGGAGAGAGATCAAAGTTTTGTCTAGTGGCAGTTTTGACTCATCCTACCATAGAGCGGATGGTTAAGGTGCCTGCTGCAAAGGAGGTGTACCATGCAGATCACATAACTTAGTGTGAGTGAAATATGTAGCACTATAAAAAAATGAAATGCATTTCAGAGAGGAGGCTATGGAGAGAAGAGGGGCACTGTTGGAGGGTGGTAGTAAGGGAATCCGTGGAGAAGGAGGTCTTTGAGGGAGCGCCAAAAAACGGCTGTTGTACCAGGCGTCACCGTGGTAAAGCCGGCTCTGCCTTTGGGACACGGATACATAACAGAAGCCATAGTATGTATGGCTCGCCACTGCACAGCAGTTAAAAGCAGGGGCAGATGATTTATAGGGGCATCCATAACAAAATTACAGACAGGTAAAAAGTATACTACAAGGATGTTTTTCACCATGGGGTTCTGAGTGACATCAAAGACAAACTGTGCTTTGCCCTCATTGTCTATTTGATTTCACTCAGATTCTCTCCGTGAAAAATATCCCCATAATTCACAGTTACCCATCTATAATTCCAATTGTTTTATATGGCTCTCACGGAGAGCTCTATCATTTATTTCAGTTTCTGATTTTTTTATAACTCCTTGCTATGACATCACAACAGTTGATAACAAAGCTGGTTTTCAACTGTTGTGTTGTCATAATGACTTTCCAGGCCAAGGGGCTTGGCTCGCTGAGAGCCTGTCCGCGCGGCTCTGCTTTGACGGAAAGCAGAAAGCACAGCTGCAGGAGGGGAAAGGAAGGCAGGGGAGGTGCTGGGTTTTGATTATGGATAGCAGGCAAGATATTTATTTTTTCACATTTACGTCAGGGTGGAGAGGGCATGTTATGTTGCACTCCCATTATCCTCTACCCCGTCGCAGAAGTTGAAAGCAGGGGCAGATGAATTTGGGGGGCCATGCGTAACATACAATTATAGATGGGTAAAAAGTGAATTACTGGGATTTTTCCACCTCAGGGTTCTGAGTGACATCATAGAAAACTCGAGCTTCGCTCTCGTTGTCTATTTGACAACACTCAGAACCCCTCAGTGAAAAACATCCTCGTAATTCACTATTACCCATCTATAATTGTATATATTACTGGAGAATTGTGACACAGTCAGTCGCCGATTTTAAAGAAATTATGTTAGAATCCCACTGTAATAACTTATTACAGTTGAGTTATGATGTCACAATGTCTGCTGCCAGAGCCAGCAGTCAAGTGGAAAAGCAGGTGAGGTCACGGAGGATAATTAAAGCAGCTGTTTACAAAGCAAAAAAGGCAACATTGCTTTTCTTTCTTCTGCTCTGCTTTTTTAGCTGTACATTGAGAAGAAGAAAAGAGATATTTATGACAATATGTTTATTATATGCACTTCTGTGTTAATTAGAGAAAAGTTTGAATCTTTCTGCAAGATTTTATTTTTGTTCTTTATTTTTGCAAATATGCTCTCTCTTTCATATGAAAGAGTTACGTACCATGAGATTTAAGTGGTTTGTGGGAAAGGTGATGGCGTGTCTGTGAATTATAAGGAATAAAATACTCCCTGCCATACATGCTAAGTATATTACAAGTCACCTCGAAGTTCCATAATCTTATAAAGGAATTGGGCCTTCAGTCTCGTTCTTCTATATGGTCATGTAACTCCTCAGTGACTTGCAATATCCTCATAATGCACGGGACGGGTACTTTCTCCTATATATATTCAATTTTTATAAGGAATCTTTGAAAATGTATGGTCGGCCACATCCGACTACGACAGCTATGAGGTTATACTAATGGCACAATTTTCTATACATAGTAACATAACATAATGTAGGACACCGCACAACATGGAAGCACAGCATATCATAGCACAGTATAACACAGCATGACATAGCCTAGCAAAACACAACACTGTCTCTACAGGATAGTATAGCATAATTTTGCATAATAGCACAAATCTACCCAAAATTCCATAACACACACATCACAAAATAACACAGGTCAGCATAGTATAGCATAGCACAGTATAACAAACAGTAATGTAACATAGCATAGCAGAGTCTATACTATATAAATGCCAATTAACCATAACATAGCACAACGCAGCAGAGGACTACTCAACACAGAATACAGCAACAAACCAAAACCCATTGCAGCACAGAGCAGCACTACAAAACACAACATAACTGAACACTGCTGGATGCTTTACACACCGCATTCCATAGGTACATACCACGTCTTCTTTACGCATTGCTGTGGCCGTATGCATATGATACTAGACTGCATTTGCCTACATGCTTAACTTATGAAATAATGTGTATATGGCATGCCTTTAAATATGCATGCAGCACTGTCATGAATCTTAGTGGCTTTGCTCCCACATGAAGGGCCTAATTTGGAGTAGTAACTTATTTCCAATGGGCCGGGTACAGAAGCGTGCAGCGGATCTGTATATTTTAATCTGCAGATTTCTATTGTTGACATCAGCTAAAATCTCTGAGACAAAGCCAGGGCCAAAAAGAGGAATTCCTGGGAGGATCTGTCATGGAATTTCCCACCTCCCTGGTAATTCCTCATTTCTCCGTGGACCATCAGAACCCTTAATGAGGCCGATTTTCCCTTCCCCCAGAGTCACCAGGACCACTTGTTTTCCAGGCTCCATGTGAGGGGAAATAACAGTCCATTTCCTGGACTAGTCATAATGGGAGCTTAAGAACAGCTGCCCTTTCCCAATTTGGCACACAAGAATCAGCCTCTCACTGGAGGGGGGAGGTACATGAAACAATACACGTAAACATATGTTTGCTAGAGTATGACTAATTAAAACTAAACTCTAGTTAAAATGTGTTATGTAAGAGAAATGCATTCGTCTAAGGCTCTGACTGTGAGTTTATCTTCTGATCGAATTTTACACAGGGCTCCGAATTAGACCACAACACTGTTGAAGTTGGAGGGCAGGGTCTGCACACAAGCGTCTGAAGTGACTAAATTAAGTTTGGTTTTGTATTTCATGTTAGGCCCTTAGGTCATTGCTACAGCAGGAAGGCCCTGCCAGGGCTCCATACTCTCTTCAACTCCATATATCCTAGCTTTCACTCCCCCTCCCTCCCCCCACAACACACCAACATTCTATTACATCCATCTCAGCATTCCAGACAACAGATCAGACATACAGGGAATGGGGACACACGGAATACCATATACACCACGATTTTCCCTGACACATATTGCTAGGTAAGCTGTGTTGAAATGTATAGGCAGAAAATGTGGAATGCAAAGTCAACATGTAATTTCCTATCTTGTTACAAAAATGTAAACTAGGAGGTAGTTACAACGCCCGGTAAAAGCCTCACCCGAGGTAACTGCATTTACCATGTGCTATAAAAACTTCAGACTTCAATGAAGCCCTTTAGTTAATCACTGAAGCACTTGTAGTTAACCATAAATATGACCAGTACGTTAAAACACAATAGCTGAATTTGTAACCCGCTAAGAAAAGCTCCTCTGTAATCATATAAACACTGTCAAGTTTCCCCCAAATTCAGGGTCCAATCCGCAAAGCCTTTTGTCCATTTAATTTGAACTCGCATAAACAAAAGAACAAGAAAATGTGCTGGATATAAAATGTCATTTATGAAGATTTGGTGGAATTTTGGGTTTAGAGATTGAAACTTCTGCTAGAATAGCATATATATCACATTCACAATGTTGGGATTAAAAGCATTTTCATGATTGATAGCCTCCCTGAAAAAGTAGGTGAACTCTACAAGATCATACTTTTTAACTATTCACATTCCTAATGCAGAAAGTTTCCAAGTCTGTAAATACATACTAACTTGCTCCTATCAAAAGAGTAAGGGCCTTTACAGGGTGTGAAACAGGGAGGGTTCGCCCCATACTTATAAGGGGTTAGTGTAATGTTTTTCACAGGTAAAAAGGTTACATGCACAAATGTATATTTGCATAACATTGATAGGTGCAGCATTTCTGGCCCTGTGAAAATGGGTATATATTTATTCATTTTTATTTATTAGTAGTATTTGTATAGTGTGGACCTAGCCACATGGCAGCGAAGTGAGTTACAAGTAACTCACTGCCCATGCTTGGGTTGTTGCCATTCCAACTCTACTTTTTATTATCAATTACTGTCGATTTTTCCCTTTTGTTTTTCAGGGTCGCTGTGGGTCATAGGATGATTTGTGACATGGGCATTTTTTGTGTGAACACCTGTTTGTAAAGAGTATAATTCACATTTATGCCACCAGAAATCTACATTTGTTACCAAGAAATAGCTCTAACTTGCAGCACAAAATCATTTTTGTAGACCTTTGAGTTAACCTTATTGGATTCTTGGGGCCACATGTATGTAGCTATTTTGAATTTGCAAACAGGCTAATTCTCAGAATCGGCCCATTTGTGAACGCAAAAAATGCTTTTACCGTGTATCGAACCCTATTACCTGTTACCGAATTGAAAAATGGGTTTATGATTCAGTATTTGGAAGGGTCGTGTTTAGGGCATCCCTTCCATATATTGAATCACATCGGTATGTATGAATGTATTGTGACCGTAAATGCAGGCACAAAACAGTTGCATATTACCACCAACGTAACACATTTGCAAATGGGAAGGAGTCTCCAATGCATTGATTGAGCACACCAGAAGGAGGCCATGCCCAAGGAGCCACAGAAATTCAGCTTAATCAAAATCCTGAAGCAGAATTTGTTCTGAAAACCATGCAAACAGCTCTAAATGCCAAGGTGGAGGTTTGAAAGGAAGAGGCTACCTCCATATATTGGGGAGAGGAGTTGGCCTAATGGTTAGGACGGTCGACCTCAAATCTGGGAACTGGGTTCGAGTCTTGGCAATGACGCTGAACATCCTGTGATTCTGGGCAAATCACTTAATCTCCCCGTGCCTAACAAAAGTGAATGCGTCTTCATGTAATGCAACTAGTGCTATGTAAAGCGCTCTGATACCCGATTCGGGTCAAGTTTGTGCTATATAAAACTCCGTAAAAAAATAAAATATATATATATATATGCATTCACTTTTACAACATCCTTCATAAACCGCTTCCAATTTGCGAACCTTTACTGACTAACAACTGCAGTCAGTAACCTTACAGTGCTTGAAGGCAACATAAGCAGTCACAAGGCATTGGTGTGTGTCCTTGTGAGTCGTAAGGAGGGTTAATAACTCAGCCTTGGCATTGCTATCCACAAGGCCTCACAATGAGTACTGTGACTCACAATGCACTTCGGTACAGTAAGTTTTTACATTTTCTCATGCAAAAAGTGCAGCTTTGTGCACCACCTGCTTTGTGAGTTGTGAAGGTGTGATATCTCCGGTCTTCTATAACTTTTGCTGATTCAAAATGCGCCTTTCTCACTCTGGCTCGCTTCAGCTGCAAGAAGCCAGGCAACCTCGGCTTTACAGATGCTTTACTGAAAGCCATTTTTGTTAAACAAAAATCCCGAACGTTCAATACCTTTGTTTTCACTAATTAACCTTAACTTCTATTCTCTAGGACCACTCTCCTTGTGTTAACTTACAATGAAGGTTCAGTCCAACTTCAAAGAAAATCGAGTCATTTGAGACCCTGCAAAGCTACTTTTCACTAGAGCTTATTGAAACCTCACATTAGCCCTACACTTTGACTGACCTGGACCTGAAAATAAAGACTCCAGGTCTTAATATGAGCTTACCACCAAAATGAAGTGGTATTACTGCACACATAATTAGCAATACTGTGTGGTTGCTTTTGCCTGGGTACAGTATTGATGAATGATTTAAATGATTTCCATTGGAATAACGCATGCAGGATTGATCTTCTATTCACTGATTTACGCATGGGTTGCCTCTTTCTGAGTATTTGTCTCACATTACATCTCATCACTTTTCTGGTGAAGTGTGAACAGGGAAAATTACTTGATGTGTGGCATTTTCCCAACAACATGGAATTCCAGTTGTGGTGTAAAATCCTATTTACCCCAGACTCTAAATCACCAGAGAACTCAAAATGAGCCAGTTTCTGATCTTTGATGAGATGGAGAATCTTACCCCTCAACTATGGGGATTCATTTTTCACTAATACCATCATGCGTTTTTCATGGCGTTTATAAACCTGGTTCCCATAAGTCTGGATTTGCCTAATGATTCCATAACATAGTATGGTACTATATGACATGTAAGGATTTGTTTTTTGAGCATACATTCAGCCCAAGGAGTGTTTTGGCAGTGGTGACAGATAAGGGATGTCTATTGTTACCCAACTCAATCACACTCATGCTTTCACAACATTAGGAGGGCAGCCTAATTTCCCTGTTCACATTGAACTTTCCAATTTGAATTGTATGTATCTGTAGTCACTCTTTTGTTTTCAATTATTTTCCATATCTTGTTTTTCAATTAATTTTAATTTTAATTTTTCCATAACGTTGTTTTTATTAAGTATCCTATTCGATCACATTTAAAACAGACCCAGCCAACGCGTTTCATCAGGGCCTAAACCCATTTTCTTTTTTTTTAAATATGAAATCAATACTTTTCACTTATTAAAATAAACCACTCTGGTTCTTATTTTTACATGACATTTTCTACATTTTTCGATTTGAGTTTCGTGGGCAGTCAGAACTCCTGGCGTGGGCATAAGAGAACTGTAAGATTGGAATATTTGACCAGTGCCAACCGGACACACCACTGCTGGCTGTCTTTCTGGAATAATCAATCATACTCATGTTATCACCAAGAAAGGATGTAAAGCTGGAAAGGCTGCCTTTACTTGCTGGTATGGGAGATCTTGTGACTAGTGGGGCACACACAGATCCCAGCTGCATTGGCTCTCCGAGTCACCAGATCCAGCATAAACTATCTGCTGCTTATGGAGTGCTTGTTTGGCCTAAGGTGTGTTAATGCCTGCTGATTTAGCACACAGTGACAAGCATCCTTTAGGGACTAGGAATGCCTTCAGTTTTATTTCATGAATTAGAAAGCGATTGATGGCAGAGGACCAAAGGCAGACTGCAGCACACGGCACGAGCGCACATCACCTCTCTGAGCACGAAAATAAGCAAGATTAACAAGCTGGACTGCGAGGATCACACAGCGCTCGAAAACCTGTCATTTACTTTCTGTTTGTGGTACTTTACAGTAGTGAGTAGTTACTGCCTTATAATGGAATTATGACTTCTATCGTGGAAATACAATGCTCTCACAACTGCACTAGGAAAGTAAGGTTGCCATTTGTGTGGCCTGGTCGCTATGAGTTATTTTTAACCATGAGATATTGAAATATTTGATTTAGAGGAATATTGGTCAAACAATGTTACGTGTACGTTTCTCGGTTTAGGAATGTATCCATGGCATTGCTTCCATAAGGACAACGAGGCCTGAAAGTTGCCCCAGCACCACGCTACAAGTTGCTGTAATTAAAGCAGAGGTGTCCCACGTGGGTCGGAGACGGCCAGATCCATGACAGATTTATCATATCCATATCATATGACTTCACACACAGCAAATGTAAATGAAACTCAAACAGTCAGTAGCTATTCGGATAGTCTGGCTTGAATCCCATCGTAGAGGACCTGCGTAGGACACCACTGACTTGGAGCCAATTGCACTATTAAGCAGCGCTTCAGGAGTCTCTACATCCATACAGAGCACCTTAGCAGGGCCATATTTGGAATAATGGACCCAACTCGTAAATCTCCACTCATTAGTACTCCTCTGCTGCATTTTTGCAAATCTCAAACATTCCCAGTAGTACCTCTGGAGGGTGCACCAGTCACAGGTTTCCAAGTGAACTTCCGGCAATTGGCAATGTGAGGTAACATTTTTAGGTCAAAGCCTACCAGATAGCACAGTTGTCTGGTTTTCTAACAAAATCTTGGGGACATTCTGAAAGCTTCCTGGGAATGCATCCCGCCCATTGCTTACCATTGGCTTTGTGATTTGTAACTCACATTTGCTTGCTTTCTATTTGCTGGCTTTATTTGCTTTAGGTTGCTCAGCTTGAGTTCACACATTCACTTACCTAAACCTTATTTACTGTATTCTTCCACTGGTACTGAATTTCTGTAAACAGGCCTTAAAATCTTGTTCTTATCTTGTCACATTTGCTTTCATTCAAAGACAGGGGTCAAATGTCAGGCTTTTGTCTTCTAAGGAGCTTGGTGTTTGCTTTTCACTTTCTTACTTCAAAGTGAGAAGATTTATGTGACAACTCTGCTAAGTACCAATATGAAACAGAAAGGCTGTAGGAAGTTATTTTTTCTAACTGGCTACTCGGAGTGTGCTGTACAACGTTTTTTTTTTGCTAGCACAAAATAAAATATAAATGTCCATAAATGAACTGGGCAGATATTTCAGAATATGGAAAGCACAAATGAAGCACATTTTTTGTAATTCTGAAGTGTGGTGGAAACAAATATTTGATTACGCCCAAACAAATCAATACACTAGGGGTTGACATTTCCACAAATTATGGTTAGTGCACTGTATACTTTTATCAGTGAAACTGTAGTGTATATCTGTGCAAATGTGATGGTCATTTCAATTGAAGATGCATTCTCTGTAATGGTAGTGCGCTACCACACCATGTATATTCCACTCTACACCACTCTACTCTACGCCACTTCACGCAGCACCTCTCTACTCTACACCACTCTACTCTATGCCAGTGCACTCTGCCCCACATTATTCCACTATGCGTCACTACACTCTACCCCATGCTTCTCTGCTATGCCCCGCTGCACTCTTTGCCACTTCACTTTACGCCAATCCACTATAAACCACTGTAATCTACTCTGCACCATTTCACTCTCCGGCACTGCACTCTATGACACTCTACTCTATGCCACTGCACTCTATGCCATTTCACTCTGATCTGAAACAATCTACTGTACACTACTCTTTTTCACTCTGCACCATTCTACTCTAAACCACTCCACTATGTCATTGCAATCTAACCTGCACCACTCTAGGCCACTCTATTTTACGCCACTGCACTCTACACCACTTTACTCAAAACCAATATACTCTACGCCACTGCACTGTATGCCAATCTACTCTGCACCGTACGCCGCTATACTCTTCACTGCAACATTCTACTCTGTGCCACTGCATTCTACGTCACTCTACTCTACACCATTGCACTATATGTTACTTTACTCTGCACCACTCTACGCTACTGCACTCTACACCAATGCACTATAAGCAGTCTACACCATTGCACTCTGCAGCACTCTACTCGGCAACACTGCACTCTCTGCCACTGAACTCTATGCCAGTCTACTATGTGGCACTCTACTGCACTCTATGCCAATGCACTTTACACCATTCTACTCTATGCCACTAAACTCTATGCCACTCTAATCTACTGTGCATTACTGCACTCTATGACACTGCACTCTACACCACTTCAGTCTACGTCTCTCTACTCTGTACCACTCTACTCTATGCCAGTTCACTCTATCCTACTCTACTATGCACCATTGCACTCTTTGCCACTGCACCAATGTACTTTGCACCACTTTACTCTATGCCAATGCACTCTATGACTCTATACTCTGCAAGAATGCATTCTCTGCCACTGAACTCAACGTCACTCTACTCTATGCCACTCTATTCTATGCCACTCTGCTCTATACTACTACACTTTATGCCACTGCACTCTATGCCACTGCACTCTACTCTGCACCACTCAACGCCAATGCACTTTACCCTGCACCACACCACTCAACCCCACTTCATTCTACTCTGAAACAATCTACTCTCCGTCACTGCACTCTATGCCACTCTACTCAACTCTGCACCACTCCACTCTATGCCATTGCACTCTATGCCACTACAATCTACTTTGCACCACTCTACGTTACTGCATTCTATGCCAATGAACCCTAAACCAATCTACTCTGCACCACTGTACTTTATGTAACTTCACGATAGTCCACTCTATGATGATCCACTCTGACACCATACTCTACAATACTTCATTCAATGACACTCCACTCTACGACACTACTCCACTCTAAGTAACTTCCTATACACCACTCCATGCGACTTTACTGCACTCTATTCTATGACACACTATTCCACTCCACTGCTCCACTCTACTCCACTCCACTCTATGCCACTACACTCTGACACTCTATGCCACTCGACTCGAGTCTACTCTATGCTGCTCGACTCTACAACAGTCTAGTCAACTCTATGCTATTCCACTCTCCAACACTACAATATCTATGCTACTCCACTCTACAACAATCTACTCCACTCTATGTTACTCTGCAACACTCTTCTCCACTCTACTCAACACCCTCTATGCCATTCCACTCTACATCACTCCAAGACATACTATGCCGCTCCACTCTGACACTTTACTCCACTCTCTGCTACTCAACACCACTCTACACCCTTCCAATCTATGACATGCTGTTCCCTCCACAACACTCTACACCACTCCACTCTATGCGTCTCCATGACACTCCACTCCACTCAATTTATTTATTTTTATTTATTGGATTTGTAGAGCGCCTGAATCACCCCCTGAGGGGTCTCTCTGCGCTTAGGACAAGGCTGCTGGCAAGCTGATAAAAGGAGTTAAAACAAAACGGACTTAAGTAGTTTCCTGAAGCGAAGGTAATCAGGGCAGAGCCTCAAATGAATGGGCAGCTGGTTCCAGTAAAGGGGGGCGAGGTATGAAAAGGATTTACCACCTAATCTTGCTTTCCTAACTCTGGGGATTTGTAGAAGAGATTTGCTTCCTGACCTAAGAGTTGTTGAGGGAGCATAAGGCTTAATCTTCCTAGAAATGTAGGATGGGCCTTTGTTATGTAAGGCTTTGTAGACTGTGCAGCAGACCTTAAACTTGACGCGCTTGCGAATTGGAAGCCAATTAAGTTTTTGTAATAGGGGAAGGGACAGGGTTTTGAACGGAGAATTCGTAACGAGTAACGCAGCAGTATTCTGAACCACCTGTAGCCTGCTGAGGGATGACTCATTTGCAGAGACCAGGAGAGCATTGCAGTAATCAAGACGGCTCATAACCATCGTCTGGAGGAGAGTTTTCCGCGTGTAGTCTGGCAGGAGAGGAAAAACTCGTCGTAGCAAGTCCAACACATAAAAGTGAGTGCTAGCAGTGTGGGTGACATGCTCCTTTAATGTTAACGCACGATCAAGGAGAATGCCCAAGTTTTTGACTAAGGATTTGGGATTAGGGCACGAGCCGGGAGCTGCTGGCCACCAATTCAGGGACACTAAACGAGAGGCATCTCCAAAGAGCATTACCTCAGTTTTTCCAGCATAAAGCTGTAAAAAATAACTTTTCATCCATTCTGCAATGGCAGTCATTCCTCCCGAAAAGGTGGACACGGCCAGGGAAGAAGATTTCTCAAAGGAGAAGAGAAGCTGGGTATCATCAGCATAAGAAATGGGCAGGAAACCATGGGACCTGAGAAGGTTGGCCAAGGGGGCAAAATAGATGTTGAACAATGTAGGGCTCAAACAAGAGCCCTGGGGGGCACCCTTGGTCAATTCCATTGTCTTAGACCGAAAAGGACCCAGATTAACAGTCTGAGTGCGATCGGACAGGAAGCTGGTCATCCACTGAAAAACCGTTCCACTGAGTCCAATCTCCTTCGGTCTCCTCAGCAGAATAGGATGCAACACCGTGTTGAATGCTGCGGAGAGGTCCAACAGCACAAAAATGGTGGAGTGGCCACTATCTAAGGTCAGTCTGATGTTATCCGTGACCTCAAGTAGGGCCAACTCCATGCTGTAATTGGGCCTAAAACCAGATTGAGAGAGGTCCAAACAGCTATTATTTTCGACATGGGCGTATAGGTGCTGATTAATATATTTTTCCAAGATTTTGCTGAGATGAGGTAATAGGGAGATGGGACGGAGATTGGATAATTCTTCCATGGAGGCCTTGGGATTTTTCCGAATGGGGATGACCTGAGCTGCCTTCCAGACCCGTGGAAGATGTCCTTCTTCCATGGAAAGGTTTAGGATGGTACCTACTGGTGTGGATAGTTCATTGCAAAGGGAGGAGGCAACTTTTGCTGGGATGACATCCAGGGGAGAGCCAGAATTGAATGAACGAAGTAAGGATGCTGCCACCTCATTTGACATAGGAGGAAAACTGTCAAGCAGTTGTGGAGTGGTAAGATCAATAGGAGTAGGAGCAGATGTAATCAGTTGTTGACCCCCCAAGGGGTCGATCTTATCATAGATAAGATCTATTTTAAAAAAAATTACTGAGCGATGTCATCACAAAGGGCTTGAGAATCAGTCTCAGGATTTTCGCAGGCGTTTGGACAAGTAAAGGATTTCAGTATCTGAAATAAGGTTTTCGGTGCGTTCTCTGCTTTAGTTAACTGATGGGTAATGAACGTTTTTCGTGCTCCTTTTATATTTTTATGATAGCAGGAGAGAGCATTCTTGAATATATCTTTGTCCCTCAGTTCATGGGACCTTCGCCAACGTCTCTCCAGGTTTTTGCATTTTTGTTTTTCAGCGCGCAGCTCCGGAGAATACCATGCTGATTGAGGGCACCTGGCTGTGTTTGAGAATGATTTGAGGGGCGCCAGTAAATCGATGGTGCTGGTACCTGGCTAGTCCCTCCTCAACATGGGGGGATTTAGCTTCGGTTTCCCAGGCTGGTAAGAAAGCTGCCTGGAAGCTATCAGGGGAGATCTTATGCTATTGTCTGCGAGTTCTGGGAACATTAGCAATGGAGGTGGCAGTCATGCTATGACCCTGAATAGTAAATTCAATGGACACGTGATCTGACCACGTCAGAGGTTGAGGGGGTTCACACTGGATGCAGAAGGCGTTAGAAAAGATAATGTCCAGTGTGTGACCTGCAGAATGAGTTTGGCCATCATTGAGCTTTGTGAGGCCAAGGAGAGCTAAGTCTGCCAGGAGCAACGATGTGTCAGAGTGCTTCACATTCACTGTGCACATTTGTTTGTCGAAATTACGTAGGGAGCGATAATTTCTGCAAGAAGGATAGAAAAGTCTGCCAGCGGACCAGGGGGCCGATGTACTAAGGCCCCTTTCCAGCTAAGCTGGGGGTGTAAGTCAATGCGGAAGACCATGATTTCTATATTGATGTTGCTGCATTGCTCAAGTATTGAAACTGCAATGCCTTCTTTGTGGATTGAAGCAATTCCACCACCCACTTTTGAAGGTCTTTCCCCCCAAGTAGCCTGTAACCAGGAGGGAGTGCTAAAGTGGTTGCAGGGGTGGAGTATGGCTTGAGCCAAGTCTCAGTCAAAATTCCTAAATCTGGATTTACTGAAGTGAGTAAATCCCATATTTCTATAGCATGTTTAGGGAGGGATCTCACATCACATAAAACACTCTTCCATCCTTTGATGGATTTATTAGGCTCTTTCCCAGGTTCCGGTGAGAAGGTGGAGACTACCTTTGGGATATAGATAGGTGGGAACGAGCTACCTGTTGAAGCTGTCGTGCTACTAAGGGAGCTGCATTGGAATTGGCAGTGCCATGCCAAGCGACGCAATGCAACTCAACTCTACCCTAAGCCACTACACGCCACTCTACGACTCACTACGCCACTCCACTTTGCGACACTCCACTCCACTTTCCTTTACCTCACTAACTTTTAGCTATGCTGAACAGCAACCACGCTGGTGTACAAAATGGCTAAAACATACTGGCAAACCCAATAGCTCTTACAAAGGCATGACCTATTGACTATGCCAATGCGTGTTACGCACTGCAGAACTGTACACAGTACAATGCTGCATTTGTAAAAGGCAACCCAACTGTGAAATGATATTTGTTTTCCTGCTCCACAAGCAAAATGTTTTTCACCCTCCTTGGATAAACCGCTCTGCTTACAGCCCCCATAATGTCTCAAGAAGTCCCATTCCTCTTCCCAGTCTGAAAGAGATTTACTCAAGGCCTTCACTGGACAAAATCTAATATGATTTCCACGGTGGAAAAGGGTTGGGCAGGTGTTTGTGAACTCACAAGCTTGTGAGCATTCACCACTCGCAAGGCAAACCACACCATTAATTATCCACTCGCCACCCCTTGTGTGAGCTGTATTACTCAATAAGTGTAGGCAGTTGTGGAATACAATTACACAGTGATAAACATGCAATTATGCCACTAGGTATGCTTTTGCGGATACCTGACAGGTGCAAATCTAACAATTTTCAGCCATATGGCCTTTCGAATAGAGCCAATCGTTTTCACTTTTGGCCGTGATTAATATTAGAGAATAGGAAAGGTACCGGCCAGGTGACAACCATAATTAAAGTGCCTGAAGCCTTGAGTTATGAGGACAAGTCTAACCAGTCAGAGCACTTTTCCTTAGAGGAAGGAGGTCTATTACCTCATAGAGACTCCTATTCATATCAGAGTTTGGCATGCCATCCCTTCATTCACAGAGTTCTAATGAAAGCACGTGGGCACCAGTTAAGACTGGAAGGACAATCGATCAACTACTGTTAAAAGAAAGAGCTTTATTTACAGTAGCTGTGAACAGTTCTGACATGCACAGGCTCATTGTGCTTGCGGTGAATAACAGGGAGGGTAGATGACGTGGACAAATTGTTTTTAAGCTTTTAGAGGATTATTTCTAAAGGATAATGGTGTGAATGGTTTACTCACCAAAACTGATGACGGAGGAGTTTTGGGGTTTATCTTCTAAGATTGGCTGCCTTTCCATCTGGTTAGCCTAACTTAGGGTAACCACTGCCAGCATACGTTGAAGACAACTCTTTCAACTAGACAAACAAGGTGACTATGTCACTAAGTGGTCCGTGGCATCTGTATTGCAATAGCAGGAAAGAGGGTGTGACGGCAAAGAGAACATAGTGCTGGACTTTGCAAAGAGGCCTCTATTCTTGACAGTTGATTGCATTGACATTG
The DNA here is from genome assembly GCF_964204655.1 of Triturus cristatus. Classification (NCBI taxonomy): domain Eukaryota; kingdom Metazoa; phylum Chordata; class Amphibia; order Caudata; family Salamandridae; genus Triturus; species Triturus cristatus. Next base: position 482,536,703 of record NC_140590.1, on the reverse strand, counting down.
TGTCAGTGAAAATCAATACCAGTGATCACCCTCATGCAGTGCAGGTGGCAGCAGAAGTTAGAACGCCTACCCTTTTAACCTTGAAAAGCCAACCATTCAAATTTCAGGCACCTGCCTCCATCACAAGGTGTATGAAAGTCATCCTTTTTGCCATGATCACTCCCATTTTTGGACTGATGCTGGTGGTTACCGACTTTGAAAGTGCCCTGGGCTCTGCTAACCAGGGCCAGGGCCATTGCTCTGTCCCCTAAAGGTATATGGCAATTGGTGTAATTTTAATTGGCAAAGGCAATCTACCTATAAGTCCCAAGTATTTGGTAGGGCATGTTGGTTTAGAGGCTCTAGTGGACGTAATGCACTTAAGTGTGCACTGCTGTGGTGTCTGGTGTCATTTTAAGCCAAGCCTGGTGTAGTGTCTTGGTTTGGTGTTCCCTAGTTGCTAGGTGCTCACTCTAGAACATGGAACTTTTATGTTGAGTTGCCAGTTGCTTCCTTAGGTGCTGGATGGGGTCTTCATTATCACTGTCTTAATAAAGACATTTCAACTTTAAATCAGCCTCTTGGATTCATCCTTCCTTTGCTGACATCAATCCTACAATTGCCTAAAATTTCAACTTTAGAATTGGAAGTACTTCCAAAGACCCAAGCTACCTATTAAATTACTTTCAAGTCACCCCTAAGGTCTGCCCTAGATGCCTCAAGGGTAGGGTACATTGTTATAAAAAGCAGGGACAATATAAAAGATTTTTCATATGGCCTGGTAAGGAAACAAAGCCAGTCGTTTTTCCCTATTGTAGTGCTCCTAGCCCCATAGGCATGGGCAAGGCTTGATTAAATATAATAAAGCCTATCTTTGCATTGTTGGAGCTAGCTAGCAGTGTAACTCAGAGTATCTAAATAATGATTACAATAAATCCAACAACTTGCCAAGGTCCTATTAAATACAACTATTACAGGAAAGTAGCTTTAGAACGTACTATCCTGCAGTTGCCTAAAGCAGCCCTGTAACAGCCTCTTCTGATTGGCCAGCCTTAGACAGCCTGGGCCAAGCTGCTCCCTGACTAGGTGTGAAGAGGCCTGGGGCTACAACAATACAGCCATTTGGTGGGAGGAGATGTGCTTCCTGGAGAAGCCAGGGAGAGGAAAGGGGCTGGGGAAATAAGCTGGGCTTCAAAGGCAGGAGGACAGATGTCACAAGACACAGGCCAGCCCCCACTTCCTTGATCCCCAGCCAGATGGGAGCCCCCTAATTAGATTAGAAGAGGGGATGGTAGGGGAGTGCAGTCAGTTGTTGCCCATACCTCTGGGTTGGGTTACATAGAAACACAAAACAAGGAAATATTTTTTTCATTTTGATTTGTGGCTGATTAGTGCATTCAGGGACAAAAAGATGACAGGAAGTGGTCATAGCAGAGGGAGGTAGCTTTACCCAATCTGGTTAAGGTGCCCCCTTTCCTGCCAGCCTAGAATGGAGGATAAATATGGAGGAGCTGCAGGAGCTCCTCAGATCACTGCCTGGAACAACAGAAGAAGGACTTTCCTGCTGGACCCCTGGAGTGCACCGTAGAAGGCCTGCATCTGATTGACTGACCTGCTGCATTCACAAGGCACCACCAAGAGTGTGCTTGACTCAAAGAGAAAGGAGTGGACTTCTTGATCAGCAACAGGTACAACAGAGCTGGAAGAAGTCACCTGCACAGCCAAAGAAAGGGACATGCCAACTGACCAGTGGCAACTGGAATTTTCCTGGACTGCACAGGTGCATTGTGGGAGAGTAAGTCCTAGTCCCCAAGAGGCAATCCAGAGTCTCTGAACCCTTGGCCTAAGTTAGTGGACACTTATTTTCCCCAAAAGAACTCAGACACAAGAAGATTTCAAAGTTTGGAAACTTTCTCCAAAGTTTTGCAGAAAAGCTCCAGGAGGAGACTTGCTCAATTACAAGAGTCAAGCCGCCATTGTTGACACGCAAATCAGTCTGACTGCAATGGTTTGTCCTTCTGAAAGTTCCACAACTCCTTGCCATCAATGTTGATGACAAAGATTTTCAGAGGCTCATTGCGCTGCAGCAGGCCGCGGTCGTCGAATCAAACTCTGTATCCGAGGAACACAAGGACTCATCGTCGAGAGAAATGCTCAGAAGAAAAGACTACGTCCAAAGGTAAACTTTTGACCGGTACCTAGCCCTCAACCTATGCAACCAGCATTCCATCGTGGTCAGCCTGAAACATTGACTTTGTCCTGATCTAACGCGACCAGATAGCCGTGAGTGGCGCATTAAGCTTTTTGGCGCTAGAATGCACATTTAATCTTTACAAATTCATATTGCTGATTCCATACATTGGATTTTTTGTCATTTTGGTGTCATTTTAAAAATCGAAATATTCTCTATTGTTATAAATCGGTGTTGGATGTTTATTGTGCTGTGTCATTTACTTATTTACTGGTAATATTAAGTGATTTACACATGCCTATCTCCTAAGTTAAGCCTGACTGCTCGTTTGCCAAGCTACCAAGGCTTGAGCAAGGATTAATTTACAGAGACTTGACAGGACCAATTAGTGATTGTGGCATTATTACTAGTTGTGGGCGAATACCCCACCCCACCTATTAATCACCCACTTTCCTACCCTTGTAACTACAGCTCCAAAGGTGAAGCCTCAGTGCTTACACCAAGGAGCTTGTGCTGACTGTAGAATCCCGACACCTGACTATTTCATGATGTAGTGTAAGGAAAAGAGATGGGGACAAACACTACGCAATTTTACTCCTTTTACCAGCCTCAACAATAAGGATGGTGAATCAGCACAGTACAGTGAGCTAATAAAATAACACTCTACATTAAAGGCATAATTGTATTGCTCTAGGATACTGCTGCTTTTGCAACTATTAATTAGTGGTAGTGTGAAACATAAGATTTACTTTAGAGTTCTTTTATTGTGGGCAGGCATATTTTGACCAGTGTCTCTGATTTCTACAAGCTCAGGGTTGTATTACATTTTGTGCTCCACAGTGAATCTTTGGTACTTACAAAGGAAGACGCACTGTGGAACTACACTTTGAAGTACATTTTTAGGTCTCGCCTAGCGTTGCAGCACGCATGCGCTGCTCACGTAGCGAGATTTATTGGGGTAAAGTATTTTGTGTATGAGAGACTTCTGTTACCGCCCATGCTTTCAATAGGGCAATGTTAATATTTATGTAAAACTTTCTGTTGTGATTGGTGTGCAGCGGGTTTTTGTTACCGCCCTATTTTTTTTTGACACGCCCTTGGGACAGCGAGTCTACGGCGTGTCTTGTTCTCGCTGCCTGCACGCGCCAGTCTGCTCTGTGATTCGTTGGCAACTACCAAATAAGCACTGTGATAGGTGGACCTTGTCAACCAATCAGAGAGCCTACTGGCGCATGCAGTGTAGTGAAGACTGCTATCTATATACGTACAATGCTAAGTTAGCACAACCGCGTTAGATGTTAGAAAGCCATCTTGCCGCTTTTGCACACGACACTGTAGTTACATGTTATTAATTGAGAAATGCTTGCTCGCCTTTGCTTCACATGAGAACTGTCTGTTGTTCACATCCCTAACAGTGAGCAGCGACCTTGGTCTGAACATTGTGTAAAGAAACAGTCTGGGTCGCTAGACGGTGCATGTTGTTGAGTTCAGGTTGATCGGCCCACTATTTAGCCATAACACGCACGCAGCTGCAAATACCTAAAAGTCAAGTGCTTTTAATATTGCAGGCGGCATGCTTTAGACACATTCGGAAGAAGAGCTTTCCCAGGAGCAGAGTAAGCTGATCCTGTGATGTGATTCCACTAAGCTGATCTTTACGGTATGGGGTTCCCCATTCAAGCCTAGAGACCTTTTATTAGTCTAATAATAACAATATTAGTTTACTAGCGAAAGGAAGGTGGCTGTCATCCACTGTCATTTTATTATGATTACTCCTATCATTTTCTATGGTATTGTAACTATGCTGATGGTTTTGATCTTAATCATTTGTCTGCTTATGTTAGCCAAAGTACTGCATCTTAGGACACGAGGTTTATAAAATAAACTCTTTAAACTTTACCGTGTCTCTGTTTATTCTGTTGTGGACTGATATGAGAATAATTACGAACAGGTATTTCTGATTCCCACCATTCCTGAGAATACCCTAAGTCGCTTGTTCTGGGATGTCTATACATTGGGACCGCCGAGATAAAACTCGGATAACGAATGGGACACTGATGCTGGTCGGATAAGGGGTTCTGGGTTCTGAGGTGAGTTTTTGGTACACCACAATTCACTGAGGTCCTGGTTTCCTGTGCATAGTTCTGTGCATAAGCAGAATCCCTGCAACAGCAGGCAGCGTGAGCAAGACACGCTGTAGACTCGCTGTCCCAAGGGCGTGTCGATGTTCAGTCTTCGGTTTCATGTCGTGCAGTCTTGTACGCGAAGAAAACGAGCCATGGGGCTTTCGCGCTGCTGGGTTGTTACTGTTCATTTTTTAAGCGTAGCGCGGCGCCTGCTTGTTGTTTCATCGTAATGGGAATTCTACACGATAACTACATTATGAGAAAAAAAAAAGTTGCTGTTCATGTCATGGAGGCGTTCTAAGAAGTGGCCTCCGAAAATTTGTTTGACTTTTATACTAATTTTAATTATTAAAATTAATTTACTAATACAATTAAACGATTAAAAAATTGTAGGTGCCTTTTTTCCTCATTCTGCAGGTGGAGAAATAAACTGTAAAACACATCAAGATGGCCGTCTGTTTCTTTAGCCTCGTCTTCCCTAAGGAGTGAAGCACCGTCTTGTGCTCCACGCGGCTTGTATTTGATGTCTTACTTCTGTGTCTACGGCTCTTGGGTTACCCTATAGGGAAGGAAGTCACTCCCTCTTTTCTTTGTGATTGGCCAATTCGATCCAGCCTATCCGGCGCCTTGTCAGCCAATTGGCCGCCGCGCCCAAAGGAGCGTTGAATGCTACTAGCAGAAGGCCCGTGAGGAGAGCCCCGGGCCAGAACGTGAAATGAGCAGCCCTGGGAGGAGGAGGGGACCCAGGCCCCCAGCTATGGACAACCAGGTGAGTGGACCCCTGGAAGGCGAGGTGGCTGTAGACGTTCAGCTGAGGGGTGGTACAGTCTGCTGCTGGATGTAAAATAAGCACTCAGTGTCAGCCGGGGCTCTTAGGCTGCTGACAGTCGTGCCTGGGACAGTTGAAATGGAAGAGGAAACATCACGCATATGTGGTACACTACATGAAGTGGAGGAACAGTGACCGCAGGCAAGGATGCCTGGAAGAGCAGGAGGTGGTCAGGAAAGTACCATGGGGGAAGTAATAGGTAAAGGGTGTAACTAAGCTTCTGTGGATGTGAGTATAGAGGTTTGCCGTACAGTACCAGTCTCCGAGAATCTGTACCTGTGTGCACAGAGAGATTCGGTGGCACAGCAACTGCTCCGCGCTTCTGTGATGCATCTGTACCCATGAGTGAAGCATAGCGCCGGCTCCACGCTTCTGTGATGTATCTGATGCTTGAAGTTTATTTTGGTGCACGCGATGAGAGAGGAGGGTAATTGCATCAGGTGCACGTGACATGTCACTGACTCGAACACTGCTCCTCTGACCTTTCAAAAGCAGCATCTGGTCCGAATAACCCTTACAGCCTAATTGTAATAAGCCGTCCGATGGCTGATGTCCACCCACCTGCATCAGTGTGGCTTGCGGCTCGTTCTTGTCCAACCGGTGCAGGTTGCCAATGAACGGCCAGGGTGCCGGGGAGCAGGTTGAAATCCCTCTTATTCCAGGAGACCAGATACTGGAAGAGCGCCAGGGCCTGCAGGGCAGCCGCCACCAGCAGTGAGCATGGTCACAGCTGGCTCTTTCATTGCGTAGTCTCCTTGATTCTGACACAGCTTGAATTCAGATGATGCTGAAGGCTCCAAACACAACATATGGGAATCTCCAGCCATTCCTGGTACTGCTGCACGGACTCTCTGGGGCACAGAGCAAGCTGATGGGATGTTACACTTCCAGACTCCGTACCGCATCACGTGTTACGCCTACCTGCCCTCGTGCAATAGGTCTCGCATTTGCGAGAGTTTAAGCTACTGGCATTGTAAATGATAATGCCTTTTATTTATGTTTTAAAAATCATCACATAAATAAAAGGCATTGTCATTTAGAATGCCAATAGCTCAAACTCTCGTAAATGCGAGACCTATTGCATTGCAAATGCTTGTTTTAATATGGAATTAACCACAGTGATGCATGTCTCTCCCCAGAGCCCGCTGAGGGTGATTGCTCTGATTCCATGCTCCCATTTTGGGGATGGAGGAACAGTGTCGACACTAGTCCAAGGATGCACACGGGGTTTCCTGGCTCCTCGTTAGTTTGTTTTGGGCCCATGATCACAGGGGCTCCATGCGCTTACAGCTCCTGGCCAACGGAGCGCCACCTGTAAGATGCCTCACGTCCCACGCTCAACAAAAAGTCTTTGTGCCTTTGATAGTCTACGGATTGTATCAGCTCCATTAGTCCAATGAAAGGAACTGAGGCCTGTGAAGTTTGCTTTGAAACCCAGTCTCATGCGTGAACCAGCGGACTTCCCATCCCATAATTCCAGTGGAAGAAAGAGAAATAAGCCTGTAAACCGTATTGATTGGCCTTGCGGATGCGAAGGCCCTGCTGCCTCTGCAGTCGATCATGGCGGCCTCTGCCGCAGGCTATTAACTGTGATCCCCGGAAGGATTGACAATTCAGATGAAAACAGGAAAACAATAGAGTAGAATATTGAGCGCCCTGGAGCCCGCGAGACGGCCCGCTCTGAAGAGATGAAAGCTGATCAAGCAAGACAAAGACAGACTGAGTGATCGAGGAAGCAGACACTTCTGCCTCCATCGACAGGCGCGGTGCTGGCCAGAGGGTTTCTTGTGGATCGGCACGTAGACGAGGTGGAGCACCGACACTACGTTTTGGGGCCCGGGTCTTATTTTGCATCATCAGACTTTGGCCCAGACCACGAGATAGAGGCAGAAAAGGGAGAAAGAAGGAAGAGAAAGATACAAAAAGAGAGACAGAGGGAGAAAACTGGGAAGAGAAAGATACTGAAAGAGTGAGATGAGGAGGCAGGAAGAGATGGGTGGTAGGGGCATAAGGTGGAATGAAGAATAGGCCATAGGGCAAAGAACAAACGGGGTGAAGGGGGTGCAACAGGTGGGTACGTCCACGTTCCGCACCCCCGAGCACTTTGGAATTACAGAAGGGGCCACAGGCGCTTGCGTGGCGCCCTCCATAGTAGATTGCGCCGGCGTGCGTGTAGCACTAGCTCCATCTCAATAGGGCGTTTTACTCATTTGCCTGGGACCTGGCCTCATGCAAATGAGGAACACTTTGCCTCTGTGCCGGTACCGTATTAAAGACATGGGTGTAGAAGCAAAGGGGCAGTTATGAGGCGCACTGATGGTGCGCCACAAAGAGGTGGGATACCATCAGTGTGCCCCTGAGGGCAGTCACTCACTGCACCTGTCAGCAAGGGGATATTCTGAAGTTCCCGCCAGTTGCTGCCTGCAAAGTGAAAGGTGAAGCGGCTTTTTCAAACAGCCAATCTTCCCATCACTAATGCGCAGTCTCTTGAGCAGGTGCGAGATCCCAGCAGCCCAGGAGGTAACGCATTATCTGAAATAGGGCGCACTAACCAGATCTGCACCCAGCCCACCTGGTTAAATATGTGCCGTGGCGCACACCAGGGCGGTGCATCCTTTACATAATACGATCACAGGCAGATGCAGCTTTGGTATTTGGCAACCCCAACTTTCAGCAACAGTGGCGGTGGACTCCTAGGAAACACATATATTTGTCTTACAAATTAAGCACTGCAGCCACTTGCTTCCTGGTATACACATTAGTTGTTAGTAGATACATTTACAAAATGTTAGGTTTACTAGCCCTCCTGATACACATATTTGACACAGAGCTAGGGATTAGGACCACCAATTTAGTCTAGCATAATGTATTAATGTAAGAAACTCCCATTTGTATCTTCCCCATGAGCTACTGAAATCAGGCTGCACATGAAGAAAATACAAGGGTTAATTGAGTTTAATAGATGGATGGATGAACTGAAGGACAGATAGACAATAGCAAGATATGGAGAAGCAGAGTAACAGGAAGGTGGGTGGATGGACAGACAAACAAAACAACGGACATGAACTGTAGCCACAATTGCTATTTATGGCACCCTGTAAAATCCAATGCCATGGGATCTGGAATTCACCACATGCGATAAATAGAATTAATTTGGAGATTGCCCCTGAAATGTAGCATAACATGGACATTTTTGGTGCCTTCGATAACAAAATCCAGTTTGCCTGCCTAGAAGTTAAATGGGGGGAAAACCCCAGAGGAGTTGATCTTTATTTCACCTCTTGCAATTGCAACTTCTTCAGAAACATATATTTGCCCAGAGGCCACAATTTAAAGAGTCACCAGTAATACAGGTGTAAGCATGAGGGCTTTGGATGCACAACGAGAAGCACACTTGGCAGTGGCAGCCCTTGCAGGTAAGCGCGGTAAGTCGGTGAGGCAGTGAGACAGTGAGGCAGACGGGGCGGGGCAGGGATGGCAGGGGTTAAAATGACAACTGTTACTTTCACCACACCGTGCTTACCTGCACTGGCCACCACTGACCATTGGGTATGTGCTGATTGACTGTTCATTAGGGCCAAACTGTCATTTTATAAAAAATTGTGCACGCAAATTTATTTTACGAAATTGTCACTGCAATCCATAGGATTAGCCAAGCTAAAACATACCACTGCGTTGCCCACAGCAACAAGTCAGTGTTTATTTATTTATAAAGCATTTTATTGAAAGTGCTATAAATTATGCATTTAATGCACCATCTGCTACACCACAGTGATTACTAGTGACAGATGCCAGAAGGCGTGCAGTACCTGTTCTGCGTATTCGTGGGAAGAAACCACTGCTGTTCTGTGCTGTATTCTGCATGTGTGCGTAGTAAGCTTGCATTGCTCCTGTGCAGCGCGGAGGGAAGTTAGTGCTGCCACTTCCTGTTGTATACAAGCTATTCAGGTATTGGTTGACCATTTATGAGCTCAAAGGGGGCTGCAAGGCCTATCCCTGTCCTCTCCCATCTAAACGGCTTGGTTCCTACGCCAACAGGTTACGAATGGAGGTGCTCTACCATCATGGCACTGACAGACCTTCTCCCGCCTGCAAGCAGACTGCTGCACCTGCTCTTTATGAAAAACCCTGGTGTCTGTGTGGCAGTTCCCTCCCATTGCCCCATTTAAGATCCTTCAGGAGTACCAGCCTCATCCTATCCATTCTGAGGGGCCCTCCGACATACTGAGTAGCACCCCAGGCCAAGCGAGCAGCACTGAAGTATAATTAAGCAAGGCCATGGCATAATCAATTTGTAGGGTTGTGGGGCAGTGCTACAGCACCACAAAAATAACCATGCTATAGTTCCGAAGGTGAATGAGCAATAAAGATGCCTGTATATTTTATTTGGAATGTACGTTCTTATCCCGCAGTCTTTTTCCCCGCAGGGAATCACAACGCGGTCTGTGATTCCGCATACCATTACTCCGCAAGTCGGAACAACGACTTGCGGAGGGGGGGGCGCTGGATGTTGGAATAGTATAATTTACTATTCCAACTCCAGTCTGTGCGGACAAAAGGGAAGGTGTTGGATTCTAAATCCAAAACCTCCCCCCCTCTGCAAGTCGTTGTTCTGACTTGCGGAGTAATGGTATGCGGAATGACAACGCGGTCGTTGTAACGACCGCGTTATGGTTCGCTGCGGGGAAAAGATTTGTGGTAAACGTTGTTTACCTTTTATTTGTATATAGTCACATTTCCTGTGCGTTCAAAGACAGTGGTCAAATGTCTCCTGATCAATTGTTGCTTATTCTTTTAACATGGAGATTAGTGTTTACTTTTGTCTCTTACTGGAAAGTTAGAGGAATTTCATACTTGTAAAATAATTGTACAAAGTTTTAGAAATATATCAGCAATTGGGAAAGCACAAATGGAGCACATTTTTTGTATATATGAAGGGTGATGGAAACAAAGATTTTGAGACGATCAACACACATTAAGACGCTTAACTTGCTGTTCAAATGGTAAATACTTACTGAAAAACTATTTCCACATGTTATCGATTGTGCACTATATAGTTTTATCACTAAAATTGCATGTCTGCGAATTTTGAGGCCATTTCAATGGAAAATCTGCTGTCTGTAAATGATGGTGCACTAACACACCATGCTTTAGTGATATATTTGAGCCAAAAAGCATCACCGGCTACATACCACAGCCGTACCACCCTCTTGTTGAATGGAGATGTTGCTCATTTGCTACGCTTGCTCTTTGTGGGGAACTTGGCTTTTTCACAACCCCTGCAACTTCACTGATGTAACATTGATGTCAACACCCCCGCTGAAAGTTGTTCCAGCACCACTGAGCATACTAAACCATACAAGGCCAGCTGGAATGATTATCAGAAATCCAAAATGGTATCACCCTGGACAATGTATTTATTTTATTTTTGTATTGGTAATTTATTTGTGTGCTACTTCAGAGCACCCCAAGGGGTGGGAGTGGGGGCAAACAAAGGGCACGTGGGATTAACCAGACACTTTCTAGATTAGATTCATCAAGCCCCAGTCCTGTTTGACTGGCAGCTTGCCAGAGGGTAGCATGGCTGCCTCCTGTGGACTATGAGCTGAGCCACAGTCTACTGGCTCCTCTAGTCTAGGTTTCTGTGGGTCTGCAGGTATTCATGTCCTCTTAAATAAGGGATCTCTTACGTCTATCATGGACATGAAGTGTTGTCTTAGTGCAGGGTTCAGCTGGCTCCAGGGGTTGGGACAGGATACTCTAGGGGTCGTCCCTCCAGCAACCTTTTTGATGAATGATGTTGTAACAAATTTATCTATAAGAGATCTGAGGTTATGAGGAGGTTGGCCGAGATGGAGTCACCTCGCTCAGGTATTTTAGACCCCACTGTATGGTTTATGATTCATACATATCTTTAGAAAATCATTTGCTCCATGCGTTGCCTTGGAAAATAATTGATGTTCTATGGTCTGATTATCTCATACCTAATACTAGTTTGCAGCAGCTAGAGTTCTTTTCTGACCCCATATATACTTTGTTGTAATAGTTCTATTCTGTGTTTGAACTTGAAGGTTATTTATTTGAGTAAGTAAAGTTGATGGTCTGGAATCTTTTTGCAAATTGTGTACATTACATTTACATAATTGAATACAAATGAAAAAGGTATGCACTCTGGAACAATTGATCAAAAGCGGAGTATATTTCCAGAACGCTGTGGGATCTCTGAGGAGAGCTTTGGCTTGTTTGGGCAGCATCCTGGCATACCTGAACAGTAACATGGCATATCTGAGCAGTAGAGCGACACACAGACCAGTAGGTTGGCACATCGGATCGAGTGTATGCTGGCATCTATAAAAGCAACCCGGCAGTTCTGGCAATGTGCGGTCATTTTTAGCAGCACCCCAACATGTGCCATCAGCACTGCAGCACCTGTAAGCTGCACCCGGCCATATGAAACAGCACCCAAGAAATCGTCGACGGGCCTAAGATCTATAGCCATGCATTGGCATATGGAGCACACTCCTGCCATGCCAAAGTGCACTTTGATTTCATTTGCAGAACCCTGGGTTGTTTCGTCAGCACAGAGGAGCGTGCTGCTGGAACCTCTGTTCCTCGACTCCAGCTGCAGAAACTCTCCCCGCTTTATATCATGTCTGATCGGGCAAACAAACATGCAGTATAGCTGTTCGCAGATCAGGGATGTTTGGACTAGTTTCCTCTAAGGCAGAGCGTATCCTGAAGGCACTATTAATATTTCAGTGGTGCCAAACGCTTCTGCTGGTCACCTCCTGTTTCTGCAGGGTACACCATTGTATAGCGGGCACAGAAGCGTCTTCCCTGTAATGGACGTGGACACGGATGCTTTTTTTAGCCAGCATATTTGGAAATACGTGTCTTAGAGAACAACTTGAAATGCATTTGTGTACGCTTTCTACGCACCGGAAGCCCTGAACGCTCACGCGACTCTCTGCAATAGTAAGCTGCTGCTCGCGCTTGTAAAAGGTGCCATCAGCTCCGAAGAGGAGAGTAAAATAGGGAAAGTCTTACTCCGTGTCAAACCGAGTCTGTTTCTTGGAAGCAGGGCTGGAGCCGCAGCTCTCTTTAATGAACACATGAACGATTCAATTAGGAGTTTAGTCGCTGTTGAAGGCAATCATCCGCGCCAGCGTGGGTCGGAGCACATTAGCAGCGCCCCCGGAGCCACGGCAGGGGGCAGCGTTCACACTGCCCCGCCCCCGTCGTGATACCCACGCCCTGCGCGCCTGAAGAGCCCCATCCCCTGCACTCCCACGGACGCACAGCACTTACACCGCAAATGTACACATTCTGCTACACTACTTGTATGGCAGAGGTAGCAGTGAGCTCAAAACCTGCAGTTCAAGGGGGAGACGCCATTCAAAGGAAGCCTCCCTATGTATTAACATAAAGGTGCAGCAGAGGTAAGTATAGGGGTTGTCACAGAAAGATGCACATCGAATGAACACATCCTCTCTCTCTCTCTCTCGCCCTCTCTCTCTCTGTGCTCTCGCAGAGATCGAAAGACGTCCTATATCAGCTGCCTTCTTTTTATTCATTTCTTTGCATTCTGCTCCCAGTATTTATTTATTGTAAGTCTAGAAGCGTATATTATTTTAATGTTATTTCATGTTCTTTTATACTTAGTGAGATATTTAACAAAGTACAAATCACTTGGCAAATGAACCCTGCATAGCATGCATGTAACAATGTAATCAAAATGGCAATTTACTCAAACCAAAAGAGAAAAATTCGTTGAACGGATGCACAATCTATACGTGTTAAATCTAAACTCAGACAAATTACCATTACACAGAATAAAGAAGTACAAGTACCAGAATGCAAAGGAGAAATTCAGGACTGGTAGAAATATTAATTCACACCTGGGTCAGAGAACTTAAGGTTTCAGCTCCAGAATAAACAATAATAATTTTACACAAATCTTAGAAACAGTTTTTAATCATCGGGAAAAGAGTGGAAGGGAAAGGGAGGAAAGCTATCCACGGCCATGGAGGGCTAAAAGACAAATGAAGAAGTAGTTCCCTCATGTCAGCAGTGGAAGGATACAACTCAACATCAAAGGGACAGTAAAGAAGTCTTGCTCTTGGTAGCACAAACACAAGAATAGGATGGGAAACCACTGAATGAAGAGCAGGGAAACTCGGATAGAGAAGAACATCAACTCAGGAACTTGGAATTGGTCCAAGTATAAAGCAGACGAATTAAGAGATCTTCCCAAAAACATTCCACCCCTCCCACTCCCTGAAGTTTGTCAGTCTTAATTTATGAAAGTTATGAACATTGACTTGTTTTCTAACATACCAAACCTTTCAGTAGTTTAAGTAAAACATTATAAATAGTTGATGACGCCCAGAAAGTCAGTGAACCATTTCCTTCTGCTTTTAAAAGAAATGTTGTGTTCTGCAGCTCTCCTGGGGTAGAAGGGGTCGGGAACAGGCACTTTACATATTTGATGCATAAAAAGCCACAGCATGAACGTGAAGTACTTCAAGAAGCGGGGAGGGAGGTCTCCACTGAAAGCCTTTCTGCGTGTTCCTATAAACCGGCTTCCCATCCACCACACCATTCATTGTTCGTTTCTCGCCTCCCTCATGCTCCTTAATTTGGAATGACACTGTTACTGACCTTGCCTTCGGTGCTTCCATGTATGCATGCAAAATGACGAGCTTACGCAGCACTCTAGTACTATTGGTGAAAAACACTCAAAAGGCCAGGAAGAAAAAATATAAGGAAGAGGAAAGGTGGATGATAAGTTTTTGTGGCGCAATAAATGTTCCTCAATGCAATCAAGTGCAAGCAGGATACAGTTCCACAGAATCGCACGCAACTGAGCGGAAAAAGAACTGCCACATATGTAAACCAAGTGAAGAAGGTCACTTAATTGTTGTTTTATTTAATTCTGCATATTGCATGTTTATACTTGATGCAAACCTGTTCATGCTGAACGGTAGGTGAACAACTGCTCCAAAATGCCTTTTACCACCTCTGCGTCATCTGCAGAACTCCATCTATGCTCCTCCTACCACAAAGAATTCGCGATCTGAAAACTGCACCAGCATCTACGGAGACGGAGGGCTTCATACCAAGATGATGATGACGAGTACAAAACCATGCCACCCACATCATCCACTGCCTAAAGAAAACAGGTTAGATCTCACCTGCACCAATGTCACACCGCCAAAAAGGGTTGGTTTCAGGATGAAGTGGTTCCTGTACAAGCTTGTCTCAGCTGATGGCACCGCACCATACAATCAACCTACGGCTGTCCACTCACAACAGGTTCTCCATCATCTGATATAAAGCAAACGTTTTCAGCACAGAACATTATATGTTCTGAAATTCAGGTTTCCCTCTGAATTGACTTTCTTTCCCACTTTGCAAAGAACGCACTTGCTGATATCCTACAAAGTCCTTACAATACGTCGTTTGTGACGAGCCTTTGAACTCCAAGACAGCTGACTAAACCCTTACATACATCTCCACCTAGACATGTAAGGTCCAATTCACAAAGCATTTTACAGCCGTGAACTGTATGGGCCTAAATGGCTCAATTTACTCCTGCTAGCTGTCCATGAAAGGATGCCTGCCGTGGATAAATAACTTACTCCTGTGTAATTGTACACCATGATTACTTCAATTATAATCCCACAGACACGGTGGGATATAGGTAGGCAAGGTGTGGTTTGCTCTGAGGGTTTTTTGAACTACTAAAAACTTCTGGGCATTCACAAACTATTCTCCAACTCTTTCCTACCCTGATAATGGTTGAATATTTGTTCACGCAAACGGGTGGGGTAAATGCCAATTCAGGGTGGGAAGGCGAATGGAATACCCCAAACGTCATGGGAGGTTGAATTGGCATGGAGTAGAAAAGGTTTCTCAGCAAACAAAAAAACATTTCACAAGTGGATGAAAAAAAAAGAAAAAGAAAAAATAATGTGCAATTGCAGAGCAAATATTTTTTCCTCTCAGTGCTATTTTCAAAGTGCGTACATTTACACTTGGGGTAAATAGCCACTAAATGTGTCAGATGACACGGCCAGTAGTGCGTGGAAACCTGTGACTGGAGCAGCTTTCTCGGCTTACTACTGTCAATGCTTGTGAACACCAAAAAGTGGTAAATCTGTACCTCTTCGTAGGAGTATTTTTACAGAGACTGATTTGCTATTTTTTTCTGATTAGGCCCACAGTATCCGAACAGGCTGGGATCCCATCCCTAGGTGTTTTTAACCTTCCTTCTCCAACATGCAGAGCGCACCTTGAAGCAGCTTTCGAGCAGTAGACCCTACTCAAGCGTAGAATGTGCACATCGCAGTTGGCGTGTGTTTTTGTGATAGATCCATGCGTACTCAAAACAAGAAGCGTAATGCAAAATGTAGGGGTCTCCTGCAGATTGTGATGAGGAACCCCTTCGTTTTCCATATCTCACAGCTATACATTAGCCTTTGGTGGAATGGGGGCCCTCTGACGAGTCGGGGTCCGCCCTGCACCAGAGGTGCTGTAGGGTCCTGTGTTACGCCTCGGTCCAAAGCACGGTCCCCATGATACAGACATCTGATCCACAGCAACAACAAACGTAAACAATAGCTGCATGAATTCACGAAGTTATAAAACGCAGCTGATTCAATTCTAAACACAATGAACTCTTTTATAGAGAGCCATGAGGTTCATGGTTGAGGAACATTATCCGGGTTCACCATCACTTTCACAAATCAAAGATGGAGTCTATTGTCATTGCTGGGTGGGTGATTACGCTCGCGTACTGGCAAAAATGGATAGATATCGAGTGACAAGTGTGCAGCGAGCTCTATCCATTGGTAAGAAGGGTTCCTCCAAGAATGTAAAAATATTTACTAAGCCATTGTTGAGAGACAATATATTGTTTATTATATGATTTAATTTTGTTCACATGCACTTAATACCTGTCATTGTGTTTTTTTGTGGTGGGACCTTTACTCTCCTGTAAGCTCGAAAATATGAAGACCGTATCATCAATTAATAGAACTTTATAGTGATCTAGTACAAGTAAATACAAATTTATTGAAGTAAATATGCTCTCCTTTTTAATCAATTGGATGCCCTGATGGCTACAAATATCCACAGCTTATAATAATCTTGTCCAAAGATGTAGATTCAGTAAAATATCAGAGGTGGCAGAAGAGCGATCATGAACCCTTTGACGTCACCAGGGGACATTGCAGGGTTGACACTCTTATCCCACTCGCTAAGTCCCTCATTGGACACTTGCTGAGGGTCAAGGGAAGGAGAAGAAACTGCAGAATATACAAATGGCTCGTAGCACCCTGCATAAGGTCTGCTTCAGCGGCTACTTTCTTCTGGTTTTGCAGAGGTAAGTCTAGAGTAACAACACAGTTGATATCGGGAGTAATCGACGTCCATGGCATTGTCTGATAATTCATAACAAGAAACAAAATTCTAAAGTTGAACATGTTATGTTAAAAGATTTGTACAGCGTATTGCTGCCCCAACAACGGGACCTCCCTGAAAGAGAGCACTACCAAAAGCGACCTATCACAAAGTGCTACAGGGAGCAGCTACGAAGAGAATAGCGAGGTCTTCAGCATTTTCTTGAACGTCCGGTGGTTCTGGACACTCCAAATGGACAGAGGAAGCACATTTCAAAGCGTTGGGGCCTTAGCGCGGATTGATACACATATGCATCTCAGCGGTTATCATGGCCATCAGCCTCCGGGAAGAGTGCGAGGATTCCCAGCGCGTCATCCAAAATGTTAATTTGCCTGATGAAGAACTCCTCATGCAGGAGAATGAGAACATTTTAGGGACACTGGTAATTGGTTGTGACCTCAAGGTGATGTCCAAGGGCTGGATCACCACGGCTAATGGAAGAGATAGACCTGGATCAATCGTCTACTGAGCGATAAAGCTCGAAGGAAGCACAAACCTCAATCTTCCCATCATAAAGAGGGAGCGGCTTATCAGGTGCCGTCATTTTCATTTGCCTCTTGGTATGTATACTCAGACATTTAGAAAGACAAAAACCAAACGATAAGTGCCAGAATCCAATGACTGAAACTAAGAATAGGCAACGCACTGCTAACACCTTGAGATCACGGGGACAAATAGTAGCATCGCTAATGCTTTAGGAACAGGTATATCTAATCAGAAATGAGAATATTTTCAAATATGACTTTTTTTCTAAATCAGGCCCAAAGTCTACAAGTACTGAAATCTACCTCACTGTATCTGATTTTAAAGGATATTTTGTGGGACGGCCCCATCTCTCTGTAGATACATATACTTGTATGCAGTACGCCTTGGCTGCATCAGATCGCACTGCTAGACATCTCTGGTTGGGTAGTGGGCGAACAAGCCTATCATGGATGAAGTAAAAAATAAGGGGCCACCAGATGCACAACCAGCAGGCCTTTAAGTATAAAAGTGGCATCAGAGATCCTTGCAACAATGCAGGAGGTAAGGCTCTTCACATCAAACCAGCAGGCCTAAGCCTTCGAGGATTTTGGTGGTACTGCTGCAGCTCACAGATCATGGTGGACTAGACAGAAGAAGGAGTTTTCCCCCTGAATACAAAACTAAAACACCTAAGCTTTTATGGCGAATAAATAAAGACCTCTGCGTTTGTGCCATCCAACTGCAGATACAATTCAATGCCAAACTGTAACATATAAGAGATTTCTCTATTTATTATTAATCATCAGGATATTTTATTCAGAGTAAGAATGCTTGAGTGTGCAGTGACGCGTTGTAAACTCCAGGGCTTAAGCGCTCTGTGACCAAAGACACAGGAGAGAAAAACACGACATTTTTCATTTTTTAAAGGGACAGTGCCAATCCGGAGTGGACCATGAACGAGGCAGTTTCCCATGTGGCCACACCATGACTTGGAAGGTCAGTGAGACTAAAAGTGACAGTGATAATATGCCTGTATGAAAATTATTAATAAATGAAAAGCAAATAATATCTCAGATGGAGCAGAAGAAGTTAGGACACACTTACCGAGCAGAGGCTGTAAATACAGGATTCAAGTAGAGACAGGATGACACAGAGCAAAGCAGAAACAGAGTGATGAGCCAGAATTGCCCTACTCTCAGGTTAAATGTCCAAGTGTGAATAGATGTCATGCAAGGGAAGGGGTGCACGGGCAGTGCTCTTCGGCCCTCCTGAAATATGAGCGATGTGATGCGCACAGGGTCAGTGCTTTCGTTGCTCAGGGCTGCTCCTAGTGGTGGTTCCAAATAACTGCAAATGGCCAAAAAATGATTTTTCTCATAATATAAAAAAAGGTTCTACATAAGATGCCATACTGTACATTTGATGTTTTTATAACCCGTAAATATTGGGTGTTACTGTTACATAATTTGATGGTACGCAAGTTCTCGATCTCACTGGACAGAATGCTGCTTTAGCTTTGTTGTGATTCAAACTCATGCCTTTGAAAACACTGCATGTTTCAAGGGCCAACGTTCAGCTCACTGGGTCATCCTGCAGTCCTTTGGGGCCACTCCAGCATGCAACGTTGTATGTGGCCTCGACGTCTTAAAATTCGTGCCCTGTCCCTGCACACACACACCATTTGTATGCATTGTCTACAATCAGCCACGTGAGGCTAAGGGCCAGGTCTTGCTGATGTCACAACACCTATGCATCTGTACCCACGTGGCTGAGCAGTGGCTTTTACAGGTCGGGCCTTAGAGCAGTGTTAACTTAAGGATTTCTGGGGCCGTAGGCAAGAAATATTTTGGGTACTCCTGTACATAACAATTTAGAATTTTATTACTGATTTTCTTTCTACGAAATCAAGCCCGCACATTCCAAACAAACGTTCAGATATGGGATAGATGAAAAACTGTTTAAATATACCGAGCCTGTGGTCCAAAAATCCTTACGATCACCATGGGCAGAGAGAATCCGAGTGAGAAGTAAAGGTCGGCAGAGGAAGGGATGAGATACAGAGTCACAGAGGTGATATAGAGGGAAAATCTCTATCCCAGGGGTACCATTGACATGTGGGGACCCGGGGCGACTGCCCGCTTCGGCCATGCCTTCAAACACCCCTGCTTTAGAGGGTCATACAACACCTTGCTGCGGGTTTCATTTCTGTCCCTAGTTAAGGGTAGCAATGTATTCATTTAAATGCATGGCGGCATGAAGCATCATAGTGTGTCAACCAGGCCGCAGAAGGCTGACAGTACTGGCCATTCACAACAGGTGACCCCAAAAGCAATGTTTTCTTGTACAGAGAGTCAGGTGCACGTAGCCATGTTAGAAGCCATCATACTTTGCAATCTGCAAGTTCCTAACCCTAGACCTACCTGGTAAACATATTTGTTTAAATAGCGAAACATTTAAAGATACTTAACACTTTTGCATGGCCTTGGGGGGTGAACACTGCAAAGAGAGGAGTCACGTGGCCCTCGCGGGCATTGTGACTTTGTCTACAACAGGCATGCGCCATGATGTTTAAAGAGAGAGCCAACACAGCAGCATCCCTTGGTGAACAAGGACCTGTCGGTGTGCCACCACATGCCTGGCTAATCCTGAACCACACGTTTTCTGCATGGCATGTTTGCATGTACGTAACAGAAGCTTCACGCCAGGCCGTCTTCTAACCTGCAGGCATGTGCTGTACGTGCAGACTGAAAAGGATCACACTTGCATAGCAGACACGTTTTCAGATTGCTAGTGTGTGTGACGTCTCCATGGTTTCAGTGGACATATGTGGGACATTCCACTGCCAAATGTGTGACACTCCGAGTGACTGTTTTTCAGGAGTAAAAGCAAACAATGAAGTCCATGGAAAGAGACCTCTATGTGAACAATGAGCTCTGAAATGGCCTTGAAACTGCTGCAAAACCCATGAAATGGAAGGTCACTAACCTACTTCCCTTTCTAAGATGATCGCACTGTAAATAATTGTTGTGCCATGATATTAAACAATAAGCAAACCTTCGGAGGCAGTATTTTATTAAAGTTGTATTGGCATACGGAAGACACATGCAGTTTAGTACAAAATGCAAACCTCATTTTCTGCGACTCCAGTGCCCACGCTGCACCATCACCCTCCTAAGATGATCATGATACTCATGTAAATGTTATGACACATACTCAAGCTATAAGTAAATGTTTCCCAGTGTAGGAGTCACTTATGCCAAGAAGTGCCCAGGGACTCGTCTTCTCTGCCAGCCTCATGCGCTGCCTGCTCTCTTTACCTGTGAGGCTTGGTACAGAACCGGCTGGCAACCAAGAAGGTAGTGTGATCTGGAGCCGGGGCTGATAAGTGCCCACGACCTCCAGCCGGGGCCTCACCGTGCTGCATTGCACCCACCGTACTGTCTGTGGGCAGACAGCATGCTGAGGGGTAGGGCAGATCCACTAGCAAAGCCCGGCTAAGCCAGAGCGTCTTCTGCCCAGACTGGGAGTACTATTACTGTAGGCGGAGGCCTGCAGAACTGACCTCAGAAGGTGCTGCTTAAAGTTATTGCAGCTTTCAGTGCTGCTAAGTGCTCAGATGCTACCTGCTTCTGCTTGCTGGGAGCTTCTACTATCCCATAGGCTGGCTTCATCGTGGGACTGCCTGGCCTGGACTGGATGGGTACCCTGGTGTACACATGTCATGTGACTTGAAGACGGCATAGGTGGGTTATAGTTGACTCGACTTGAGTCAAAAAAATCTAGTGACATGTCCAGGGCTTATATGAGGCCCAGGTAGAGAAGCTGGTGATCCCCAGAGACCCCAAGGGGAAAACTATTTTGTGCCACACCCACTGCACTAGCGACCACCACAGTACAGTGAGCATCCATGAGTGCTACGTGGCACACATTCTCTGGGCAGGGTGTGGAAGTGGGAATAAAATAATGAAGTGCTGCCGGCTAATCAACAACTGTGGGCCCGGAGAAGAAAATGTGCCAGAGGCTAGCCCCAGAGCATGTTTTTGTTTTTAAAGTGAGTGATGTACTGGGTCTACGTGACTCGAAGGCTGCAGCTTAATTTGTTAGTGAAAGAAGTTACAAATTAACAACTTTAAGCCTGGCTAACCTGACCAGGCTCAGGCTATCACAATTAGCAACAAGTCAGTCCTCTTCAACCTGGGCCCGGAAGCTTATTATTGCCAAAAGCAGCAGCACGCAGAAAGCACGCTAAATGCTTTGATTACTACTTCAGAGCTGCCAACAATTGTTTGTCAACGCTACTAAGTGTTAGTAACTCTTGATATTAGCGTAGACATCAGCACTAAATTGCATTAGTCTAACCCCTGATACATTGCACTTAGCAGGGCTACTTCCAAAGTCAGAGGAGATAATGGAGAGAAAATAATGAAAGAGTTCATCTTCGATTCGCAACTGTGAGCACATTTCCCAGTAAAGGAAATAATATTTTCTCCACAGTAGCCACAATTAATGCCTTTTTAGGTCTCGCCTCTTTGAGGCATGCTGTAGCTACTCTGTGGGTTTACAGCCCACCCATCGCTTTCTATTCGTTACTTCGCATGCCCTTCTAAAGGGCTTGCTTCCATCTGGTTAATATGTGTTCTTTGTACCTCCTTTTGGTATCTTGCTCCATCCGACTGAGCATGGCCCCATTACTAGTAGGATTTCACTTTTAACCATTTCTGTTTGTGTCGGCTCACTTCTTCTTTAGTTGGTTTCTGTCCGACATACGAGAGATCCGTTCCTGTTTATCATCACATTTGCCATTTTCTTTCCATTGTGTTGGAATTTTGGTTTTTACTTTCTTTTAACCATAGTTCTATTTTTAAAAAGTTGGCATGTGATGTAAAAATCCTATGCTCATTTTCATCCTGATAATGGTTGATCCATTAGCAGAGCTCCTGAGAGAATCGTTCAAGGGAGGGGCGGGGCAAACACCCTGCACATTGAGCATGGGCATACTCTCTGTGCGTTGCTTGTTACTTCAGCAGGCGCCAGCGCGGTGGCCTATTCCTTTAATGGACAGTGGAATGCTTGACACTTTGGGACTGCCTAGGCCACCAGTACTTCTAGCAAAGGGGCTGCACACAAGTCCATTTATTCTGCTTAAAAATACAGAGGCCAGGTATTATAAATGTGGTTCTTTACTTAACCCACCCCCTCCCTGTGTTTTTAACCATGTGTCTTGCTCGCCTCCCACCCACCTCCTCTCTGTTTTTTCACTACCCCTGTTAGCCACCCCCACCCAATTGACAAAGCAATAGTTCTCCCATCGGCGAGACCTATTGGCTTTGCCATGCTTGTTTGACTAGGGAACAGAAATTCATACCAGCACAATGTTGTTTGAAAAGTTAAGGCTGGACAGGGGATTCCTTGTTCTGCTTGTTATTGGTTGACTCTCGTACTTTTAGAAATAATTATTCATATTTGTGCACTGTTAATTATTAGAAAAGATCTTAAATTGCATATTAAAAAAATGTCATTTCATGTTTGGTCACTTAATGAAATGTCTAGGTTCTCCTGGAAATAGCTCCATGGGAAAACAAGTCTGCTGCAGAGATCAGTGTACAGCCTCTTGGTCACCGGTAATCCTGCGTGAGTTAGTACTATGCCACCATGATGGCTTGTTGACTTAATGCTCCCTACTGACATCAACTGATCTATAGTTGAAGGGTTTGAATTCTGACAAGACTGTTTCAGCTTTCCATTCTTCTGAGGTCGGTAAACTGAACATTAAAACAGACTAAAATTACATCTGTTATTTAAAGTGTTTAGAAATTGTAAAACTTCAGTAGGATGCGCTATTAGTAACTGTACAAAATAAGCCATATTATTATTTTGTTTCTGAACTTTTATTGTATTATTATTAAAACTGGCACTCATAGTTGTAGAACTAAATATAAGTACAGAATAATAATACTAATAATAAGAATAATATTAATTTTTGATACATTTGCTTTTATATTTACAATTATATTCATTATTTTTTCTCTACTATAACGTATTTTAAGATATGCAATGTTTTCATATATTTATTGTACCGCATTTATGAAATGCTAATAAAAAATTATAACACAAAAAAATAATAATATTAATAACAACAACAATAATATTAATGACGGATGCATTAACCATTAAGCAAAATAAGCATGTGCTTAGGGCATCAAGGGAAGGGGGCACCACAGAAAGTTTCCATTGCCGAATTTACCATGGATCATATGTTGCAGAACTGCAAATGGTGCAGCTGAACCTATAAATAAAGTGGAAGTTTACAAAAATAAACATTATTTATTATTTTCCATCTTACTGTAAGTTTTGTTTCATTTTGAAAAATAAAATTGTATTTTATGGTTTATTATTGTTTATATTTCGAATAAGATATGTATGGGACACCAAAATCTTTTGAGTGCTTAGGGCTCAATAGGTCTTAATCCAGCCCTGATAATAATAATAAAACACTACTCATTCACAAACCATGAGAGGTGAAATCTCGAGTGACTGAACACTGTATAAGAGCCCAGAGAGTGAGATATATTCTGACATACAATTTAGCAGAAACACAATGTTGTTTTTGTTGTCCAGTGTTTCCTGCTAAAAGTAAAAGTATTCAAAATCAAGAACTGCCAATTTAAGTAGCATATACATTGCTTGCATTTCTTATTTTAATGGTGTGGGTGATTCGTTTATATTTTTTGTGTACATTTGTACAACAACAATTAAGTAACAGTTTTAATGTGTTTAGCGTTTCCCCCCCTAGAAGCATAATATGAATTAAGCACTGCTTCAAGTAAGAATCAACAGTGCGGCACTAACACTAAAATAAAACCTTAGGCGCACACTGAAGGCAAATTAAACTAACCAGTCACGACAAAATAAAATAAACAATTTATAATGAAACAATGAAGACCCCAAAATATACACGGAAAATAAGTTTTAAAAAAAGCACATTACAATAAAACAGTAAAAGCAAAATATAATAAATATTGGAGAGGCATGAAACACTTATCCAGAGAAAGAAGCAACAGAAAATATTTGGTGAGAGGAAGGAGCTTTATGAGCAAAGTGTCCTATATTTAACTAAGCAGAGGGGAAAGAAAGAAGAAAGAGAAAATCTATCCGAGGGAGAGAGAGGCCTTCTTTGTGCTAGCTCAGAATGTAAACCATCATCCGGTACAACACGAACAGTATGTATGGTTGGAAAGCCTTGGTTGAATTCATTTTGTTCTTCCACCAGGCTTCTAACCCACCAACCTTGTACAGGTCATGGCAAAACTTCCTTCTACAAGAGTGATCAGCGTTTGTCTCCCCTTCATCATATCAACATGCCGTACGAGCCAAGAAAATACACTTCCACACTGATCAGCAACCACTCACAAGCCAACTAAATCATCATCTCAATGTCTCCAGAGAGGAAACATAAATCCTCGAAAAGAGGACCTGCCATGCTTTACATTCATTTTTCTTTATTTGATTGCAAAATTTGACAGTCCTTTAACATCTTCGGTCCCAAAGACCCATATCTCACATTTAGTATCACAGAATATTCATCTCAGGTAGGTTTATAGCAATAGGAGTTCCAAACCCATCGGCATCCCATCTGAAGAAGTTACAGTGCCCAAATTTTGAAAATATAATTGTATAGTCAGATTTTCAAGACAGCATTCTTTGATCCATGATAACTCTTGTACCATCACAATCAGCTCCTTTCTAAGCTTCCCCCTCCCACTCCAAATCCACCTGGAGAAAATGCATCTCCAGGGACACAACGCAGAGTCAGATCCAAAGACACAATACGAACCATGATCCTTAACCTATGGGAAACAGCTCAATTCACAAGAGAAAAACCACTTTATTGGCATTGCTTGAACTATCACGGTGTGCAATGCTCTTTAGCTAAAAAATATTTTGATTGATTTTATTACGGATGACACAGGGTGCTCAACAATGCACCAGCAATCACATCTGCATTGGAGTGGAAATATATTTGAACAAAATTGTGTAAATACCTCACATTCTTTAAATTCGATTTCGGTGATCATTTAGTCTATAAGTAGAATGGGTCTGCGATGGGTTAGTGGGGTTGAGTTGAAGGTGGCCCACCTTCGTTATCATCCAGGTCTATATCATGATGTTTCATCCAGGAGGACCCAAAATTCACAGAACTTCCTCGGGCAACCTCTGACCTTATATGTGACCTTCTCCATCACCATGTAGACGTCCATCCCTACTTTCTATTCTCTGAGGATCGGCTGCTCCGGTGCTCCCCAGTATTTGGCCACATCTCTTTTGGACAGTTTCAGACCCAGATTGCTGAAAATTAGCTTGACTTGGCGAATATCGACCTCTGTCAGTATGCCCAATAGGATATATTTGGGGTATGCAGGAAGTTTCCTCCAGGATCTTATTCAACTCCCCTAGTATGTCAGCCCAGTACCCTTGTATCTTGGTCATTCCCGAAATTTGTTTAGGAAAGATCCCCGCTCTGCGCCACTTCTGAGACAATTGGGTGACTCAGCCCTGCCCATTCTATGCAAGCGGGCCCTGCTGTAATAAATTGAATCAGCTTTCAACTGGATTTGATCGCTGTTTCTCTTGGGTGCATCAGGGCCGCACCGTAGTTTGTGTCACTAGCTCCCCTACATCATTCTCCCACCTGTTTTTTTCCATGCTACCTCCATACGAGTAGTGTAGGTAGTAGCTGTATTGAAATTGCAATCTCTCCAGCGCGTAAGTGGGTTGGTCTCCGGGTATGTAGCACCAATGATCGGTCACTACTAAGCGTGCTGCACAGTAGTATGCTTGTATGTCTGGAAGGGCTTGTTCCCCTCCCCTGCTGTACTGGATCCTCTGTAGTGTTTTCAGTGCCACTTTCGGATGTTCCATGCTCCATAGTAGGTTTCAGACTTCCCTGTCTATTTTAACGAAAATCTCTTCTGGCACTTTGTGTTAGACGTTTTGGAGAATGTATAGGAGTTTGGGCAGAGTTATCATTTTGTACATGGCGGCCTTTCCCTGTAACACGAGGGGCACAACCCTCCATCCTTTCACATCCCTGTGGAACTCCAACAGTACTTTCTGAATATTTCGGTTCAGACTGTTCTCCCTGTCTGAGGTCACGTATATGCCCAAGTGGTGGAATGCTCTCCTGTCTATAATTTGACGCCGTGGGAGGACAAGTTCATCTAGGTTTCTCCCTGTCAGGTATAGACTTGTCCCAGTTTATTGTGTACCCTGCGTGTGCCCCATATTGTTAGAAGACTCTGAGCACGTCTGGTAGTCTTTCCGTTGGGCGTGTGACATGCAAAAGGAGGCCATCTGTGTAGAGTGAAATCAGCTCGTCTTCCATCTCATCCACCATACCTTGGAAGCCTGTTATACCTGGGTGTGGCTCCATTATGCAAGCCAGTGGCTCCAGCACTAGGGCAAACAGTAGAGGGGATGGGGGCAGCCCTGTCTTGTTCCCCCTCCCTATGGGGAAATCCATTACTATTTCACCATTTACTCTTACATTTGCCCCTGGATTTTGGTATAGTAACTCTGCCCAAGCCAAGTATTGGGGTCTCAAGCCAAACCTCTCTAGTGCCTGTATCATAAAAGGCCAGTGAACAGCATCAAGTGCTTTCTCAGCATCTAATAGCAAGAATATGTGTGGGTCTTCCCTCATTCTGACTATATCTAGCCAGTTGTAGAGTCTGCGGAGGTTGAATCTTGTCGACCTTTGGACATAAAGCCAAATTGGTCTTTATGGATCAGAGGTAGCGCAGTTAAGTTCTGGCACGACAGTTTCCTCTTTCTTCACTGTCATATACAGTTTAAGCGAGTGTGAACCTAAGAGCGCGGCATTTTTCATGAAGAATTTAGCCAGAATCCCATTTGGGTCTGGGGTTTTCCGTCTTGTGTCTACTTATGGCGCCCAGAACCTCCAGAAGTGTTACGTTGTCCTCTAATGTCACCCTGTCTTCTAGTGTTAAGTTTGGGATGGGTACCCTGTCCAGAAATCCACTTATTTGGGTTTCATCTGATAGTGGACGGGCCTTATAGAAGTCTTGGTAGTATATTCTTGGGCTATCTCTGGAGCTGTGTCATAGGTTTCTCCCTGGTCCCCTGTCATTGTGTGGACCCATCGTGCCTCTGCTTCTTTTGTACCCAACCATGCCAGTAACCGTCCCGCTTTGTCGCCCACATCATATAGACGGTGTTGTGTGGCAAAAATCTGTACTTTCGCTTTAATATGAGAAAGCGCTAGGTACTCCTGTCAGAGTATCACTGCCTTGCATAGAGTAGCTTTTGTTATGTTATAACAGATGTATAAAGCGCATGTTCACCATAGGCTTCTTGGCACTGTGTGCAACACTCTTGACCATAGGACAAGTTAGAAAGGGTTGGAAGAAAAACATTTTAATGCAAAATCAGTGAATCCTTCATTTAATTCTGCCTACCCAAAGGAAATCGATCTGAAAAACTGCCAAAATCTGTGCACTACAGGATGCCCAAACACAGAAAAAACTGCCCGCACTAGGATGTTTGCCCAACTCTGGGTCACGAAATGTGGTCCGAGTAGGCACAGGCTGACATAGGGTCCCAACAGCTATTCTGACGGACTGGTACTTTATTTCAGGGTATGGAAGGATCCACTTCCGCATATCATGTTCTGAAAGAAATACAAAACAAGGAAGTTAACCGCGGGGCCAAAGTGAAAGTGATCGTGGGGGAAAAATGCTACCGCCGGCCACAGCTTGCAGTGCATGTGCGTGAGTGGTGCGCGCGCAGCAGTAATCATGCCATATGGTGCCTCTGCTCAAGCGCGTGCGCGCGCACATGCACTGCAAGCTGTGGCCGGCGGTAGCATTTTTTGAAGCCCTTACTTAAAGTCTCGCCAGATCAG
Source organism: Triturus cristatus (assembly GCF_964204655.1). Classification (NCBI taxonomy): domain Eukaryota; kingdom Metazoa; phylum Chordata; class Amphibia; order Caudata; family Salamandridae; genus Triturus; species Triturus cristatus. The sequence continues at coordinate 482,508,729 of NC_140590.1, read as the reverse complement.
CGCAAGCGCTGGGTCAGGCGAGACCTAAAAACAAGTGGCATCCGCAGCAGACAAAGGACGACAGAAAGACTGAAACCTGCAAGCGACCCAGGGGTGCTTCATGCCACAGTGGTTCTCACTGACTACAGAATGCACACGGATCTATTCTTATTGATAAATAAAGTATCAAATCAGAATGAGTGTAACACTATGTGTTTTCAGAAATCTGACTGGCCCCTCATTCGGAGAGGGCATGTGTGAGGAGTGACATACCAACTTGCACAATGGGATACCTTTAAATCACTTTCTCTCTAGCACATACAGACTTCAATGCCAGCACTTGATTAGGTCAACTCATGGGTAAGAAAATGTGGGTCACCGACAAGACCAGATTTGACAACCTTGGCTAGTGCGCGGTAGATGCAGTGAAAGATGACAGAGGAAAGCACATCCTTGAATTTCATGATCAGGGTAACGAACAAAGTTGTGCCTTTAACTTTACAGATGGAAAAGCCAAAATAATCTGCAGAATGGTTCACAGTGGCCTGGAACTTGAAAAATTCGTCTTGCACAGACACGAAATTCTTGAGCATGAAAGCCAACGACAGATCGTTTTATAGTGCTGTATTCCATAAGACAAAAATAAAAACTGCTGACTAATTTAAGCCACCTCAAATATTAGGAGCCGCGGGCAGTTGTCCAAATATGCGTTTCCATGCAGTGAAATGCAGTATAAATCCTAAATCTCCCTGACACCAATCTCTCAATCAACCACAATGCCTCTTGTTTGCTGCAATTTTTGCTGACTAAATACATGAGACAAGAAAAAGAAATGACAACATTTCACAAATGCCATCGGTATGCCACTTGGGACATTGGCCTCAGGCTCGCTTGAATCCACCTCTCCGTGAAACTCTTAGATAAAGCGATACATGCACTCCATGAGGCTGTCCAACAACTCTTTAGACCCAATGTCAGCAGCAATGCCAGAGAAGCCTCTCCAGTGTCCAGGTCAATTCTGCTTAAGGTCTCAACCTTTACTGGAAGCGGGGTTTCCCTAGCAAATAGAAATGAGAACAGGTATCCCCTTTCTTTAAAGAACCTACATCAGACTCTTCTAATGTGACTCATTACCACCTTGCCAGAGGCCAATCATTTCCGGTAAAATGGCTGCCAGCTGTGTAGACACGCAATTAACATAGCATGCCAGAGAAAAGAACCTCCTGAGGGAATTACAGCCAGGAAGCAGGCCAGCTTTCAGCGTGCTAACTTGCACTATAGAAGCTGTTGACGATGTACTCCACTTCCGGGGCAAAAGTGTGATTGTCTACTTGCCCTCATATTTCCCTTCACAATATTCTACGCAGCCGATCATGTGACACGCCACAGAACACTAAAGATCCAGATGGTTGAGTCCCCAAATGTTGGATCTTTCCTTAAAGCTATACCAAAATGTCAACTTTAAAGACGTCATATTCTTAGCTATATGTATGCTCCTTTGAGACTTAATCTATTCCACCAGACCTTTCTCCAATAAAATGGAAGCACCCCCAATGAGCCTTGATCAAGGGCATCGGCTTTAAAAAAACACCCATATTTAATATCTGAGAGTAACTCCGGAAGAGAATATCACATGCTTACCAATCACAGCACAGAAAGCAGAAGGCAGGTCTTTGGGAAGAAGCCAACAGAAACTGAAACAGATGCAGAGATTGATTTCTCAGAACCACAATTTGATATAGTTCACAGAATCTCTAGATCCGAAGTCTTGTATCGAACAAACTTTCTTTACTATCAGTAAACAAAACGTACAAGAGATGAAGTCATTCATCTATGGAGAAAAAACACTAAGACTAAAAGTCTGATAACCGCAATGTCATCTTTATCAGTGAGATAGGGCACACGACTGCAACAATTCTGGAATGTAGCATCAGAGGCCAAGAACTGGAGATGCCATCCCTGGAAACTCATAAACAAAAATAAGGAATGCAGTCAGGAGACATAAAAAACGCTTTAGGAGAGAACTAGCCAAACACAACACCACAGAAAGAGGCGTGCGCCATATATTGGTTAATATATCAAGAACATTATTCAAAGAACAGGCAGAAATCCGCCTCTGCTCACTATACATAACAACATATTCCACTACACACAATGGAGCCAGAAAGCCTCTACATGCAATCTAAGGCATATACTCAAATATGGGTGGACCTACACACCAGAGCAGGCATAGAAATGTGAATCCAAAGCAGAATACTGCCAAACTAAATACCAACAGGTTAGAGGAAGCCTGGAGATCAAGGCACAGGGACATGGAAGAAAATTACCTAATTCATGCAATGCATTAAAGCAGCAAATATCTGCTGGCAGAATGAGAGGGGACGTACCGGGAAAATGCATGCACAGCCCTCAAGGCTATAGTATGATAGACTATGTTGTCACCGGCATACCTCATTGAGGCATTCTCTATCTGCTCATCTACACACTGCTTCGACCATTGCTTCACCATCCTACACCTAAACGCTTGTGCCGTCTATTATAGAGCCATTGCAAGATACCACCCTAGTAAAAACAGGAAACGTACAACAGATAGAAATTGGAACACAGCTCCACTGAGACACAGGTAAGAGAAAGTACCCAGTGCCTCTATGTGATACATACAAATCCTTTCAAATATCCTTAAGAATGTTGCCAGCTCAGCATTAACTAAAGTACCACCACACAGAGGCACATCATAAGAAACTACAGGAAACCTGGTTTGATCTGACTGCAAACCCCTCTATACGAAACTTTGGCAGACGACTAACCGAGTGCACAGAAAACAAGGTAAATAAGCCTTAATAGGGCCGGAATATATTGTCCACTTGAAATACTGAAGTCACTCACGACAAAACAGAATCTCTAGGGCAAATCCCCTAGACACTCTATTCGCAATAACAGTGTTGCAGGAACAAATGAGAAGCATAGAGACAGGGATAGGACCAGAAAAGACAAATAAATTAATAATGGCTATAATGTTCAGTCTGGCTCTCGACTCAAGGCAGTTCTTCACAGCATGTAGGAAGGGCTTATCAACACCTACATGCAAAAAAGATGTCCTCCTGCATGCCAACAAATACATTAACAAAATTAGTTGCATAACTAGCACATCAAGAAAAGAGTCCTGGGGGGTGGGGGGTGCGTGGCCAAGCCGGCGGCGAAGATGGCCGCCTGCTAGAGAAGCTCTCCTCCTTAGACCGGCCCAGCGGCGATGTCCCCCAATACTGGCGGTGCAATCCGCCCCACTCCAGGCAGCATCGATGGCGGAGGCAGCGCTGCGTCTCCGGTGTTAAATTCAGCGCGCTCGCACCAGCGGGACCGACTGAGAAACCGACGGCCGCGGGGACCGGGCCTGCCGGCACAGCTGATTCGAGCACCTGGCGGGCCCGCATTACGTGATCCCCCGCGGCCGGCTGCACATGGCGGGCCCAGCATCACCGGAACCTGTGAGGAGGTAGGCGGCGCACGGCGGATGCCCCCCTGCCGGCCAGTAGCCGGTTCCAGTGATCTGCTCTTGGCTTGGTGGCACCTCCCCCCTAGACACAGCGGGCGAAAATCAGGCGCGGCGGGGACAGGGCCCACGCGCCTGAACCATCGGGGCTGGAGCACCGGCCTGGGGCGGCGGGCGGGCCGGCAGGGTGGGGTAGAGGGGTGAGACTGCACGATGCCCCACGCTGCACCATTGGAGAAGATCGGCTGGGGCCCTCATGTATCGCGCCTACACTGCAGCATGTAACGCGCTGGACCTGCGGCGCACCGCCTTGAAGGTCGGGCCCTCCAGTTGGCAGCGCTATTCCCACACAGTACACAGCGCAACCTTGCCCTCAATCCACAGCGGAGCTTTGAACGTGACTCGCTCGCCCTTTAATTGAGGGGACCACTCCTGCAGGCCTCTCGCACTCTTCCACGGCTGAGACCTTTATGGACTGCGCTCAACAGCTACCTCACTGCCCAGAGTCCCCCTGTGGTCCGCAGAGTGCGTGGCCAGCTCTACTTGCCCATGCCATATTGACTACTTTCAGGATTGTTGGGGCCCATTCCAAGCACGGCGCCATCTTGAAGGCATGGGTCGTAAAGATTCCAGGCAGAGCACCCTGTCTTTTGGGAAGACAACGGAGGGAACCACAGCACCTCTCAATGCGATGGCGGATAAGACGCACGCAGCGGAGGCCCCGGAGCCTTCTGAGACCTCTGCGGCATCGCTGCTGCTCGAGATGAGGGCAGGTTTCAGATCACTGGACTCCCGCTTTGACTCGCTGGAGTGCACCATCTCGTCGCTGGGCACCAAGGTCCAGGCCCACGACCGACGGCTGGATGTGGTGGAGGCTCGAGTATCGGACATGGAGGATGGGACCGCCCAATCGTTGAAGCGCCTAGAAAGAACGGAACGCCTGCTAAAGGAAGTCGCCATCCAGAACGAGGATTTGGAAGCACGCGGGCGACGCAACAACATCCGCATAATGGGAGTTCCTGAGACAACACCTACAGGCCGGATGGACTTTTTTGTTGAGAATCTCCTTACAGACCTGTTTGGCAGCAATGCGTTCACTCCCGGCTTTGTCGTTGAACGCGCGCACCGATCACTTGGCCCAAGACCAAATCCTGGCCTCCCCCCGAGGCTTATCATTGCAAGACTCCTGAACTTCCGTGACCGCGACACAGCGTTAAGAATGGCGAGGGAACACAGAGTAATTGAATGGCAGGGATCGAAGCTGTCCTTCTATCTGGACTTTACCCCGATGGTTCAGAAGGCGAGACGGAAATTCCAGGGAGTAAAGGCCACGCTTCGCAACCTTGGGCTGAAATATGGAATGGATTTGGAAGCATGCGGGCGACGCAACAACATCCGCATAATGGGAGTTCCTGAGACAACACCTAAAGGCCGGATGGACTTTTTTGTTGAGAAGCTCCTTACAGACCTGTTTAGCAGCAATGCGTTCACTCGGCTTAGTCGTTGAACGCGCGCACCGATCACTTGGCCCAAGACCAAATCCTGGCCTCCCCCCGAGGCTTATCATTGCAAGACTCCTGAACTTCCGTGACCGCGACACAGCGTTAAGAATGGCGAGGGAACACAGAGTAATTGAATGGCAGGGATCGAAGCTGTCCTTCTATCTGGACTTTACCCCGATGGTTCAGAAGGCGAGACGGAAATTCCAGGGAGTAAAGGCCACGATTCGCAACCTTGGGCTGAAATATGGAATGCTATATCTGGCGAGGCTGAAGGTGGACTTTGACGGCAGGTCCAAAATATTTGATACTCTCACAGAAGCCCAGGAATTTTGTCACACATATAGGGCGCGGAACACACAGAACTCGACGGAAGGCGCGCAGGCCTCACCCCCACACAACGGATCAGATGCTAGCGCTGAACTTTTTTCAAACTCTGGAACTGGATGATGGTTTGATTGCATTTACTTGCTTTATTATTTGCGATGGGGATTTCGCACTGTTTAACGTTACATTCAGTTATTTCACTTGGTTGGTTTAACTTGAGGGCTGACACCCCCCCCCCGGGTGTATCCTTTGTGTTTGAATCAGTGCATTCAAGGGGTCCACTTTTTGGTCCTCGGTTGTTAGCCTTACGGTCCCTATGACCAACGGGCAGGTGAATGTTGAAAGGGAAGGCCACCTTTGGAATGGAGGGCAGCTGGGTGGGGGGTGGGGGGTAGGGGGTACAAGCACACATCGTTGTGGTTATTTTGCACACTTTTTTGTAACATTGCTTGCCATTTTGACACTGAACACACGTCCTGACAGACAAGAGCTCATACACTGGCCAAATGACACAGTTAGGTAACATTCAGGGGCCATCGACCGTCATTTTTATGTCCTGGAAAGTCAGGGGGGCTCAATAATACTCGTAAAAGGCGGCAGGTGATCCATTATCTCATGCGGCACCAGGTTGACATAGCATACTTACAGGAGACGCACCTCCCGTTAACGATTCAGTACATTGTGGCACTAGCTGGGGCCCGCATAGATTTTTTACCAATTACAGCAACTACGCCAGGGGCACAGCCATATTGATCCATAGGAGGGTTCCTTTTACACTCACAGATGCGATCCGAGACCCCGAGGGCAGGTACGGGATGGTCACGGGTACCCTGTATGGACACACAGTCACCTTGGTCAATGTTTATGCACCCAATGTAGATGCCCCGGATTCTTTCCATGACCTGAATGCACGGATCACAAAACTAAGTCCCCAAGCATTACTCCTGGGCGGTGACCTCAACTTACTTATTCACCCCGTCCTGGACAGCACCTCCAGGGCGTCGGCTCCAAACCAAGTGCGCGGCGAACAACACACTTTAATTGACATTTGGCGGCAGCGCAACCCCACCCTTACCGCCTACACCCATTACTCTGGCCCACACGGCACCTGGTCAAGAACAGACTACTGGCTGATCTCTCCCGCAGCTGTGGACTGGTTTGCCTCCCATAGTACGCTTCCTTGCACGTACTCCGACCACTCTCCGATAGTGTTACACTTAAGCCTCCCACGCCCAGAGGGGAATGAGAGACAGTGGCGCTTCCCTGGCAGAGCCGTCCAAGACGACCTGTTCAAGGCCAAGGTCAGGGAAGCGATAGAGGACTATTTTGAACTTAACACTGGTTCATTGGACACCATGGCATTTCTGGGGGAGGGTTTCAAGGCCGTGATAAGGAGGGTGTGCATCTCCAAGCAGGCGGGGGTACTTCGAGATCTCAGACGTACGATGACCCGCATTGAACAGGAAATAGTGGTGATAGACTCCCAACTTGCAACACTCCCGGACACAGCGGCTCGGGCTACGAGACTTGCCCTACTGACTGAATACAGGGACACAGATTTTATACATGGGGAAATACCACACGGCTAGATGATACGGGGAGGGGGAGCGGCCCGGCAGAGTCCTGGCACAAATACTGAGACCGCCTTACAGCAAGAACTATATCACGGAATTGCACTCCGCAAACGGCACCACCCTCACTTCCACGGTGACTATCCGGGATGAATTCCTAAATTATTACCACTGCCACTTACCCCCGAAACATTGACAACAAAACTCGAAATAGGCAGACACATACTCCCATGATATCTTCTCAGTCTCAAAAAGAATTCGAAGCTCTTCAAACAGAAGTGGGTAACATGTCAAAGGACATTTCAAGGACATTACAATCTTTGGAAAAATACTAGAAATCACGGCAAACCCCCACGCCAAAGTCGAAAACGTCCAAAAATAAGTGCATAGCTCTCAAGAAAAGAGTAGAGAGACAACCATGCCAATATCAAATAGACATAACCGACCAGAGAGAAATCTTAAATACCTATCAGACGATGAAACATTATCCATATTGCGATCATATGAGCCGGAAGCTAGCAGCAAAGGGGAGGAAATTAAATCAGTACCGATTGATGTTAATAGAAAATCCTGGCCTAAGAATAGGAAAGCCAACCTGAACAATCTACAACAAGTCCAGCTAACTGCCAATACTCGAGAAATGAACAATACAGGGAAACCACTACTATGCCTCCTGCTCAACTGTCGGTCCGCAGCAAAACATGCTTCAGACATCGCTGCCCTCATAGTTAGCCAGGAAATCGATGTAACAATTCTAACAGAAACATGGCTTACGGAATCCTCTTCCCCATTTATGGATCTTCTGGTGCCCCCTCGTTATAACATAGTGAGATTAGACAGACGAAATAAGTTAATGTAGATCATCACGGCTAACTCTTACAATCACACTAATAACATATTCCTAGGCGACTTCAATTTACACTGGGATGACAAAAATGACAAACAGATCGATGCTCTTAAAGACTTTTTCACAGATCTAAACCTTATTCAAGCATGCACACAACCAACCCATTTGAAAGGGGCAATCTTAGACTGGGTAATCTCAAGGAGGAAAGATATCACAATCCAATCAATTGTTCCTTGTGATTGGTCAGATCACCATGCCATAACCTTCCTGATACCCACAATAAAAAAAGAGCAGGACCGCGCAGCCTGTCAAACTGAAAAAGTGGACCCGGGACATCAAAGACCCTAATATGGAGCTACTAATAGCAAGATGTGAGAAGGGAATAAATCCGCCTAACAACTTGCTGAACGTTAACGAACTCACTGAACACCACACCAAATCAATGACGTATATAGTCAACTCCACCATGCCACTAAAACTAAAAATAATTTCTGAGAAGGATAAAAATCCATAGTTTAATGAGACATTGAATGAAGATAGGCGTAAATTGAGGATTGCTGAAAGGAAATGGAGACAGCACCCATCATCCCCTCAGCTTAAAACACTCAGAAAGATCAGAAACGAGTACAACAAAAAAGTACTCAACTCCAAGAAGGAATTCTTTAGATCGGAACTTGACAGCGCCAAAAACAGACCACAGAAACTATTCGAGATATTAAAGCAACAATCTGCACACGAAACCAATAAAACTCAACTGAGCTGCAAATAATTCTCTACATTCTTCACTGACAAGGCCAACACGCTAGAAAGAGAGCTCAGGCTGGCAGCCGACAATCTTCCTAGTCAACTACCAACACAAAACAATGATACCAAGACAAACGACCGTGATAGATTGAAAAACAATGCACATTGGGCAACCTTCAAGCTATATGACCAAAATACCATTGACAAAACTCTCTTGGATATCAAACCTAACAATGCACATTGGGCAAACTTCAAGCTTTTTGACCAAAATACCATTGACAAAACTCTCTCGGATATCAAACCTAACAACCACTACAATGACCCCCTCCTCTCTAAATGCTTAAAAAGAATCAATCATATCATCGTCCCTGTATGGACAAAGATAATAAATGCCTCACTATCTCTTACCGGAATGCCTAAAAGCAGGTCAAGTAATTCCCATCATCAAAAATTCTACAGCGAACCCAGCAGAGCCAAATAACTTTCGCCCAGTAACCAATATCTCAATACTCGCCAAACTAATTGAGAAATGTGTACAAAATCAACTGAGCAGCCACATCGCCAAATTCAAGTTGCTGGACGACTGCCAATCCGGATTCAGACCAGGCCACAGTACGGAAACAGCAATCTTACATTTAGTGGATGATGCGATGAAGGCCCTAGATCACAATCAAACATGCCTACTAATTCTTCTTGACCTGTTGTCTGCCTTTGACACAGTAGACCACGCAAAACTGCTAACCAGGCTTCAAGACAGGATGGGACTATCTGGAATTGTTCTGAAATGGTTTGAATCCTTCCTTCAGAATAGAACTCAAAGATTCCAAGTCAACCAAACGCTCTCCCCATCGTGCCCAAATTCGATCCCTCAAGGATCAACACTATCCCCATCATTATTCAACCTTTATGTCTAACCCCTTACAGAAATCCTCCGAGACGCATGCATATCTTATCACATGTACGCAGATGACACTCAGATATACATCAAGATAAAATCACTGGAAGACAAACGGAAATGAATGAGGCCTTAAAAATATCATTACACTGGTTAACTAGCAATCATTTGAAACTAAACGCACAAAAAAATGAATTCCTATTAATATCACCATCGAAGAAACCCACAGAAGTGAAGGAATGGACCAAACTGATCACAGCGTTAAACTGCACACCTACACTAGTTGATTCTGCAAAATCACTGGGAATCATGCTTGATAAGAACCTAGACATGAAAGCCCACGTGAAATCAATGACAAAAAGTGCCCGGTTTCACCTGAGCTATATTAGAAAAATGAAACCTCTCATCTCCACAGGGGACCTCAAACGGGCAGTCCAATCCTTAGTTATTTCAAGGATTGAATATGGATGTACAACTTTCACAGGTCTTTCAAAAATTTCCACAGCTCCACTAAAAGCATGTCTAAATGCGGCGGCAAGACTCATTACTGGATCCAGAAAATACGATCATATCTCCCCTCACCTAAAAGCATTAAACTGGTTACTATACGAAGTCAGAATTCAATTCAAACTGGCATGTACCACACACAAAGCGCTCCACTACAAATCTCCGAGGTACTTAGCTCAGAAAATAGAGCTTTCGGGTGGAAGCAGACCAGGTAGGAGTGCCAAAGAGTTGCTGCGGAAACCACCCATCTTTCGGAAGAAGAAAACGTATGACAGAGCTTTCTCCGGAGCAGCCCCCAGAATCTGGAACTCACTCCCCCCAAGCATTAGAAAAATTCCAAACATAGCAACATTCAAGAAGGAAGCGAAGAGCTTCCTAATGAGCAAGTTCCTTCCATAGGCTAGAATGTCCACCTTAGCATCGTAACTAACACCCAAACGTCGACCGTGCAAGTGTCTGATGGAGAACTCTCGGAAAGTAAATCAGAACCATGTGTATAGAAATACTATTACACTTTGTAAAAGAAATCGATAAAAATCATGTACAGGAATATTATATATATTAATGCTGTTATTCACACTGTATTACAAATGTTACACATGTAACTGTGAAGCGCTCTGATACCCAAGGGTCAAGTCCACGCTATATAAAACTCTATTAATAAAAATAAATATTACACTATGATATACATGTCCTGAGCTAACCCTGATGGTACGGCACAGCCTGCGTATCTAGACGAAATCGCACTGTTTTTTTTGGAGAAGCACATGCTTGACTTCATGACGGCGCCAATCTCCGTGGCGGATGTTCTCCTTGCCATAGTCTCCATGCAGGGCTCTACTGCCCCAGGATTAGATGGTTTCACCGGGGACTTCTATAAGGAATGCAGGGATATTCTGGCCCCCCAGTTAATCGAGGTGTATGCAGAGGCTTTGGAAAATCAAAGCCTTCCCCCCACGATGCGTGAAGCGGTGATTATTCTGCTTCCGAAGCCGGGGAAAGACCCTAAACAGTGCGGTTCTTACCGACCGCTGTCCCTACTGAACTGGGACTACAAAATACTGGTGAAAGTGCTCGCTAACAAGCTTTCACAGCTGATGGAGTTTATCATCTCCCCAATGCAGTCGAGCTTCATACCCAAACGCTCTACATCCTTGAACCTCCGAACGCTGTTCGCTGTACTGCACAGAATCCAACCGGAGGTTCCTGCAGCAGCGGTATTGCTTGACGCTGAGAATGCGTTTGATTCTTTGGAATGGCCTTTCCTAGTGGAAGTAATGCAGCGCATGGGCCTACCTTATAGTTTCATCGCAATTGTCTCCTTACTATACAGAGGCTCTTCGGCCCGCCTTCGCCTGAATGGTATTCTGTCCAAGCCGTTTCGTTTACACAGCGGGACTAGACAGGGTTGTCCTCTATCCCCTCTATTATTCATTTTAGCGATGGACCCACTAGTCCAGCACTTCCAAGAGCGACATCTGCATAGAGGTCTACAATTCAGAACGGGCCTGCTTTTGGCTTCCCTATACGCGGATGACACCATCCTGTATGTCCGGGAGCCTCATCTAAACCTGGCTCCTCTAATTCGGGAAATTATCCGATTTGGCAGTTTCTCGGGGCTGGGCATCAATTGGCACAAGTCTATTATATTCCCACTAATGGAGTCCACGGTCCGATGGGACTGTGAATTCCCTCTGGAATGGTGCCAGGACTCGGTGAAATATCTTGGCATCCACATCCACCTGGATACCACTCAACTCATACGCTTGAATTATGGGCAGACCTTTCAGAAAATAGAAGAGCAGGTGGACAGATGGCTAAGACTACCCTTGTCTCTAGCTGGCCGAGTGGCTATCATAAAAATGGTGGTCCTCCTCAAATTGCTATATCTATTTAGTAATATCCCTGTGCCCCTGTCGGACGGTTTCTTTCGCACCCTAAGGTCACTTATGATCCGGCTGGTGTGGGGTGGCAGGCGTCCCCGAGTTCGCTGGTCCATATTGACCCAGCCTTATGACAGAGGAGGTTTTAATGTCCCAGACTTCCAATTTTACTACCTTGTGGCGCAGTGCCGCTATGCGCACGCCTGGTTTCACCCCGACGCCCGTATCCCGTATCTGAGACCGGAGGCGGACTTGGTTCTTCCAGACAAACTGAGCGAGATCCTACCGGGTGGTTTCCCACGGGACAAGCAGGATATTTAGACAGTGTCAACGACTGCCTGGGCCTGGGATAGACTGCGTAGGCGTACGGGGGCCACATCTTTATACTCCTCTGCTCTTCCCTTGCCCAACACCAGATGGTTCCCACTTACTAGAGAGCGAATAGTACAGCGCACATGAGCAACAGCAGACATAGCTAAGATAGGTGACCTATTTCCCGGGGGGCATGTCTTCACAATAGACGAAGACAACAGATTCCTAGATTGCAGTTTTATGACCCGCTTCCTCATGTGCAGAATGAAAGCCGCCTTGCGTGCGGAGTTTCCCTCATTCCCGGTTGAGCCGGATGCATTCCCCCCACTCAGCCTGGTCCTGGAAGATACAGGTGGCGCTCGCCTGGTTTCTAAAATGTACAGGGCCTGCGCTCAGCTTCTTCCTGTAGAAGACTCCAGGATAAGACAGGAATGGGAGGCGGATGTAGGCAGGGTGATCACAGATGACCAATGGAAGAAGTGCTGTGTGGTCACCGGGGATATCTCGCTTAACAGCCGTCATAAGTTATTACATTTTAAATTCCTCCGCCGTGCTTATTCCACGCCTGCCATGGCCCACAAGATTGATGCGTCCAAACCTCACAACTGCTTGAAATGCACCGCTCCACATGCTGGTTTTCTTCATCTGGCCTGGACCTGCCCTCGTTTACAGACCTATTGGGCGGAGGTATACGAAACACTGGGGAAAATCATTGGGATTCCACTTGTTGTCCCCCTTCCTGAAATCGCCCTCCTGGGTTATACAGTTCAGATTCCCAAGGAGGCTAGAAGGTTGGCGTCCCTGGGGCTGCTGCTGGCGAAGAGGGAGTTAGCAGTCCACTGAGGTAGGAAAACAGCTCCCAAGTTACAAGACTGGTTGCGTAGACTGGTGTATTGCAACACTAATGCAGAGTTATATGCCAGTTTGAGGCTGCCAACATCCCGTCCTAAAGACATATGGGGACTACTGCGAGCATACTTGGACACGGCCAGGCAATCTTCTGCCTCACAAACTGACAATGGCATAGTGCCGGAGGGAGTGGGCTGAGAGACGGGTGCCACGCACTGTCACACAACATGACATGGCGTAAGCTTGTGGTGAGGTTACGGCCCAGAATATCCACAGGAAAGCGACTGCTCAAACTTTGCAGGATGGTGTGGGGAAGGTGGGCGGGTGCGAGGGAGGGGGGGTCGGGATCCGGCGTCTGTTGGGTGTGGCCACTGTATGAATCAATATATTTTCCATTATTGTAGCATGTACTGTCAGGTACGATTCGTTAATTTTTTTGGGTTGTGCAATAACCATACGCAATGCATTGTGAATTGCCTTCTTTATTTGGAAAAATAAAGTGTTTAAAAAAAAAAAAAAAAAAGAGTCCTGTGCATCCTCCACAAACATGGCAGAAATTTACCAATGGCAAAAACATTCTAACCAGAATACAAAAAGGATTTCTTACAGGATCACTGGCCATGTGTACACTAATAAGGCATTCTCCTTAACCAGGACTAGGATCTGCAGCAAAAACCTAACACGGCAACCACTCCTGTGAATGCTGTTGAAGGCTAATTCCACGCCTGGCAAGTCAGTATTGATAGTATGTGACTTTCACCACTCCTGTGTTGTCAGATTACCAAAGCAGATAGATTTTATCTGTGATGAGTTCAGAAAGGGCCTGTAGTGCTCGAAGTAGTTGGGTCTCTGAGATGCATTGATGGATGCCTCACGTGACACTGTGGCTGTGGTCCATGCAACAAGGTGTTGCCGGTCCATCTTGCCTCTCAACAGTGGACTAGATCTCGGTAACTTGTCCAGGAAAAGTGAATTAGGGTTTTGAGAGCTTCTATGAAAACCAGATGGATAACACGAAACCATTTCACTGTCCTCTTTGGATGTGACTAGCACACTCAGGGATAGCTAACCAATGTAGGAGGCATAGAAAGGAACTGGGGGGGGGGTGACAATAAGTCAAGGTTTTCTGTCCCAGTGTTTGATATGTGTTTGGTGAGTGTCTTTCACCCTAGGACCCTGGTGCTCTGTTAGGTAAGAGTTGCAAGCTGCAAAGCTTTGTTACTTCTTACAGGCCTACCCTGAATAGAACCATGACTACACCGGTAACGGCACTAGCCAAATGGAAATTAATGTACCCAATAATTGGCAAGCAAATATAAAATGTGCCTTACAATGCATGTTGATAACACCTAGGATGACACCCACCATTACCCTAAGAACAAAGACTGTAATATGTATATTTACCTTAAACATATCAATTGTTTTAGTTCAATGCCATACAAACTCAGTAAAATAATACATCAGACGACTGGTAGCCAAAAGAAGCGAAGATCTTCTCACTACAGAGGCAAAAAATAATAAAACAAACTAACAAACAATAGACATTCCTAACAAAAAAGACTGAACTTGCAAGCAAAAGAGACTGAAAAAATTAACTAGCTCATGTGAAAAAGACAGATACATAAAATACATAAACATAGTGAAGAACCATAGACACAGGCGGTCAAGTGTAGATAAAACTGGAGCAGATCCAAGCAACATTTGTCAACAATGTGACCTTGGCCCTGTGTAAGATACTTTCTCATACGCTTCCCAGTTATAAGGAAATTCTGAGCTTCACCTATGAGGAATTGGCTTTGCAGAGCTTGAACCTTGAGTTCTTACTGACTGCTCTTTCGTTTGCTCTAAAAATCTACACCTTCTACGTGTGCCCCACTCACTCTGGAGGTGGAGGAGTGTGGCTCAATGGTTAAAGCGGCAGACCCTGAAGCAGAGCTCTGGCCAGGGACCAGGGTTCGATTCCCGCCTCGGCGGGGCTCGGCCTCAATTTCCTCGGACCTGTCTATTCTCGCCTCGGTGCCTATTCTAATCATGGGCCCCACGCTGCAACTCTGGGCAATAGCTTGCTTAGCCTCCACACCGGCCCCAACAGCGCTAAGGATGCCTGGCTTCACCCTGGGGTGCCCAGGAGTGGACACTTCACAGGGAAAGCCAGGAGGGGTTCCACAGCGGTATGAGTATCAGCGCGAGGAAACCGCAAAGGCGACACCGCAAGGTGTCCGTCTGGTGACAGTGCGCTCTATAAGTACCTTGACATTTACATTTACTCTCCGGAACTGTATCTTTCTCATGTTTTATCTCATTGAATGTGCTTCCATATCACCCTCTCACAATTCACTCTTCCCTCCCTATCTTTAATCATATATTTGTCTCTTTCTCTAATTCATCTACCCTTTAACTTACGCAGTCTCGTCTGTTTTCACCCCAACTTAATTTCTTTCTCACTCTATCCTTCTCTCTTTTAATGGTGCCTTCCTCTTTCTCTTCATCTCTTTAGATTTGATAGGTAGAGAGACAGACAGACAGAAAGATAGAGAAAGATAGACTGAGTAACAGACAGAAAGATAGACTGAGTAACAGACAGAAAGATAGACTGAGTAACAGACAGACAGACAGACAGACAGACAGACAGACAGACAGACAGATAGACAGATAGACAGATAGACAGATAGATAGACAGATAGATAGATAGATAGATAGATAGATAGATAGATAGATAGATAGATAGATAGATAGATAGATAGATAGATAGATAGATAGATAGATAGATAGATAGATAGATAGATATATAGATAGATGCTTTTGATTCCCTTCCCTCGTTCTGAAAGCAGGAAGTACTAAAAAAGACACTGAAACGCACTTTGCAATAACACGAGTAACCACAACTCTGCTGTCAGCTCCAGCAAGGCTTGAATCCCTGGGGCTGCAGCTTCCCTCACAGCCTCTCACCTCATCTGCCTGGAGAAGAGGATGCTCCAGGCACGCAGCAGTGTGCTGCAAGGACACCTTCCGCCGTCAAGCACGCTGAATGCACCAGTTCTGTTGCATTCTATCAGCAATCTACTCTGTAAATGTACATGGCCTGATTTTTGTCTATACATTCGTAGTCCTTCTCCAATGAAAGTAAATTATGTCTGAAGGAGGTAAAAGTCGTGCATCTTCTGCAGTGATATTGTCAGCCTGATCGTGATAAATTTAGGAAGCTTCTGAACTGGGCGTGCACTTTTTAGCCCATGCTTGTAACTTCATGGCTTTTTGAAACTGAGACTGCAGCCTTTAGGCAGGTGACAATATATTCAAAGTCTACACCACACAGAGTTGCATTCTACTATTTTGCAGGTGATAAGTTGGTGACCCATCTCAAATAATGTTGCAATGTGCTATCTTTATGAAGGTTTATTCATGGCGGTCACCCCCTGACTCTCTATTGAGTTAACAATTTCTCTTTCTTCTCAACTGATTTCACACAGGGTTTTAAAACGCTGGTAAATTTATGATCATTCTCAAATGGCAGTATGCTGTTAGCTGGATATTGATGACTTATGGTATCGCTCCAATGACATGAGAATAAGTTACCCAGATGGAGGTCAATGCATGATCCTCCCCACTGTCGCTGACCTTGCACTTCCTTCTCTATCGACATTGTTCTTTGTTAGCGAGACCGCGGTGAGTTCATTTCCCTTCTTTAGAGAGGCTGCACTATGCTAGTGAGATGCAGTATTTTAACCTTAAAAGCATTTCTAAACCGACACCGCATTATGTTAGCCTTGTGATGGCGAATATGCTTCTCTGCTGTCTTGAAGTGGTGTGATTTTAGTCGGATGGTAGTAAATTTGTGAACCTTCTCATCTTGCATTGTACAATGTTAGACAAGTAGAAGTACATTAATATTCCTTCTCATCTGAAAATTCCCTTTGGCAGCCAAGGTGGTATTAAAGTCCTGTTTATCAACCAGATGACTGCATTCGCCTTACGGCGCAGTTTGTTAGCAAGAAGCAGCAATTTCATGGGCCTACAATGATACTGAGGTTAGCTATCTGCTGGTAAGTTGACCGCCTTTCTCCATTGTCATTATGCTATGGTAGCCAGTCTCAGAAAGTTTGGGCCTCCTCACAGAATACTGCTGTGTGTTTGACAGATGGTGATAAATACGAGGTTGTGTTCAACTGGAATTACACTCTGTTAGCCAAATAGATCTTCCTTAGAACCTGAAACGGCATGATGCTTGCCGGGTGGTGTTAGAAGCAGGCTGTTCTCACTTCTCATTACCCTCTGGCAGCCGACTGTTGAAATGTATATTTTTTTGTGAACTACCTTCACACTCCGGAGGCAGACTGAGGAAAATATAAGGTATTTAAATGAGTAATTTACAATATGTGTGCTGGGTAAATTTTATTGCCATATGATAGTTGGAGGACTGTGATCTTAAGGATCTTCTCAAACCAGTTTATAAAAACTGGATAGGGGAATGACACACAGTCCTTTTCAACTAAATTCCTATGTTAGCTGAATGGTAGTAGACGCATACTCCTTCACTGATATTAATCTAAGTAAGTTAGACAGAGGTCAATTTGTGGTCCTTCTCAAGGGATTTCGCACAACATTAGCCAGGTGTAGGTAAAGATATGGCGCTTTCTGCCAATGAGTCCTAAGATCTTCTTGGGTGTTGTGGGAGCCACAGAGAATGCAGCTGTGATGGCCATTGTGAAAAAAGAACAATGATTTTGAGACATAGAAATTCAGTGCAGCTGAGATAACCTTAACTAAAAGCCTCATGCACCCCCATAAACATCTTTCAAATATTATTTCAGCAACCTTCCTAGAGTCTGGCACAGTAAATATGTCTTTGAAAGGGTGGTTCCCAGCTGCAAGATGGCACATGTGTTTATCTGCAAGCAAGCGGGCAATCCCGATCATGTAGCTGACCAATAATTGAGAAAAGATGGCCACTGTTCTTCATAGCAGAAAGCTCAGTCTGATGCATAAAGAGCATTGACTACAGCAGCAGAAGAGCAGTCGAAGATTTCAGGTAGACTCATTTCTCAAATCGGCGTCTATGCAACTAGAGGAGATACTACAAACACAAGAATTGAGACTGGGTCTCCACCAGTTTCCAAGTATTTTATTAATCTATTTAAATGTTCTAAGTTTTGACATTTATTTTAATAAACTTGCTTTGAAAGTCACCCCACTCAGGGGCTTTTCACTTTGCTCTTTGTTCCAGGTAGAAGGCAAAGACTTAAGACTTGCAGGTAAGTAGAGATAGAGCATTGAATGGTTATAATGCATCTCACTGTGCATTGTGGATACTTAGAGTACTCTTCCTTATGCTTTCTTCCTAATTCTAATTCATGGGATGCTGTCCTCCAATGCTACCACCTACTAGGTTACTACCTCATCAGAGGTCCATTTCACTTTTAATTTTACTTTGCACTTCAACCCTGTTTACTGTATAACCATCAAAGACGAGTACATCTTGAGAGGTTTGCCAATATCCTTGCGAGAGTCACGGCGTCACCAGGTACAAGGCCTCGCATGTTGCATTAGTGAACTGGTAGTAAGCTAGTGATCCTTCTCCTTAAAAAGAGCTGCATGTGTCCTCCTAGGCCAGATGGTGGCTGGTGGCAAAGGCATGGCTTTTTCTACCGACATTGAGCTATGTGAACTGTGTCTGCTAATGCATGGTTGTTCCATTGTGAATTGCTGTATGTTATTCGGTTGGTAGTGCATGCTTAGTCCTTAACCACTGTCACTGCAATATGCTATCCTGATGGTGGTAAATGCACAGGCCTTCACTGATGACATTGCTGTGTGTTAGCATGCATGCCAAACACTTTAAAGTTTGTCTATGGAACTTCCACAATGGCACTATTATGTGTTATTCTGGTGGTGGTGCATGCAAGGCTCTTCAACACTGACACTTCACTCTCATCCTTATGGTGGTATATGCAGCTGGACGGTGGCATACCCCATCTCCACTGATGCTGCACTATGTTATTCTGATGGTCGTACATGCATAGGCCTTCTCCACAGATGCTACACTTCGGTATCCATTGGTGGTAAGCCCAATGTCCATCACCAAATGTTGCTGTGTTTTAGTCTGATTGTCTCTCGTGCACAGCCTTACTACTCTGACACTGATCTATGCTACCCAGATGTTTTTAAATCTATGGTCCCTAACTATTTTTATTGCTGCATATTATTCTGACGCAGGGACACGCAATTTCTTCTTCTCTGATACTGCACTATGTTGTCCAACTATTTGTAAATTTGTGGTCCTTCACCAATGGTACATACAGTGCCCTGTTCTGATCCGTTTGAGTAATGCATTGCTCACGTCAGGACAGTTCATATGCCAAGGAGAGGCAGGGCTCACTTACAACATTTTCACCACAGTTTTAAGAAAGTGACTGAATGAGTGAGTGCTACATGTCTAAAGAGCATATTGTGCTGTGCAACGTGCCTAATATGTCAATGCGGCTGGGATCGGGCTGGGGCTGAAAGTAGGCTGGGGCACCAAAATAAAATTGCCCAGATTTGTGAACTGGGTAGTAAAAACCACGTTTGTAAGTCGAGGATCTCTGGAATTGGTCTCTGAGGGATGGGGAATCACAGGTATTTGTACTTGCTGTGGGCATTGTCAGCGGTAATGTTAGGGAAATGTGGCAGTGAAATGCATAATGTTCCTCCTCAATCATGAAGATAAAAACATCAACAAATCCCCGCTCTGGTGTGATTGGTCCATCTACTCTGCATGAGATGAGATAGCAGCATCCACAGCCTGCTCAGAGCTGCTTGCTTCTGCCGCCTAGTCTACTGAAAGAGTTTTACAACACCATGCCACACAGAGCAACAAAACTATCCCACCACACCACACCGGTCAACACACTGGCCTGTCAGACTGACCGGTCTGGAATTGTGCGATTGTGCTGTCGGCCAGTCCGCCCCTGATTCAGTCCACCCCTACTGACCTTTCAGAGACACCTCTGGTTCTTATGGTCTCTGGGTTACATACACGCCATGGCCAGTCCACGCAGCCATGTCCCCGCATTCCTGTGATTTTGTGGTGCACCCCTAGAGATACAGTGGGGACATTTTATGCCATATTCATAAAGTTACAACCCTAAAGGATTCATGGTGAGGCAGTGTGAAGAGGACACGAACCCCACAACCATGCATGCCTTCTTGTGACCACCAGGCTCTGACTACGGAGCAAGTGTGATCTGCAGGACTCGGAAACACAGGTACAGCCCCCCAGCTAAGAATAGCCAGAGAGGAAACCCGGCACTGGATGGCACACAAAACAAAGCAGCGGGAAACTATAAATAGCTGCCCAGGCAGGCCGTGCAGCAGAACACTCACACGAGGGCTGGAGGCCATCGCCCTGGGGTGAGGACACATTCGATATCACGTTGCCCGCATTCATGCAAAATGTAGGCAGGGTGGCCCTTGAAGGAAACGTAGACGATGGCTTGATGCCAAGGAGATTTCAATGACGTGCCTAAGCCGACTTTAAAAATAGTGTCTTCTCAGAAACCCTGGAGTGCACCATTCTCGTTGAGACAACATTAGACATTACGTAAGGGCGCGCCGAGGGCCGGGAAGGAAACCCTGCGCAGAGCTGGCCTGTCCTTGTGGAAGGCTCACAGCAGAAAAGGACCGCACACGCCCACAGCGCAAGACAGCGCCAGCTGAGTTTGCTAGGGAAGTCTGGAGACTGAGCAAGGGTAGGGAAACAGACTGACAAGATGGGCTTGTTTTTATTGTTTCTTACTATAAAATCGAAGTTATAATAGAGCAGTGCTGGAACTGGGAAAATGTTCTCTGGGAACCTATAAATTGGGGGTCAAGGTGTGGCCGATAACGGGGTGAAGTCACGATTTACTATTCTAACTCCAGGGGGTGCAACAGTAGGGTAAGTGTTGGATAGTATAGGGGTAAAAATTACTATTCTAACTCCAGGGGGTGCAACAGTAGGGTAAGTGTTGGATAGTATAGGGGTAAAAATTACTATTCTAACTCCAGGGGGTGCAACAGTAGGGTAAGTGTTGGATAGTATAGGGGTAAAAATTACTATTCTAACTCCAGGGGGTGTGTCAAGAATTCCTGTCATACAAGGGAAACACGCCCTTATGTAAACAGGAGAGCTGTTACATAACTCAAGGGAAACACGCCCTTATGTAAACAGGAGAGCTGTTACATAACTCAAGGGAAACACGCCCTTATGTAAACAGGAGAGCTGTTACATAACTCAAGGGAAACACGCCCTTATGTAAACAGGAGAGCTGTTACATAACTCAAGGAAAACACGCCCTATAAAGGGAGGAACCGGGAGGTACAAGGCTGTCGGATATTGTGTTTACACCGACGTACCTGCTTCGTGAAGAGCAGTGTTCAGGAGTGGTGCTCCAGTAAGGCAAGAACGGAGGTAGGTCGAGTCGTTACTCCCTGGGCCGTGTCTTGCCCCATCGTCACCTGTGAAGGACCCAGAAGCTCTACCGGTCAACCATTGAGCTTCGCTTTTTGACTCGGCTGAGTCCAAGCGCAGTGGCGCTTTTGCTGGTTGGAGTCGTAACTCCCAGCCCGACCAGAGACACAGGGACTGCCAGCTGTAACGCACACCAGGAGGTGTTTGCCGCGTTACAGACTCGGAAGTCCACAGGATCGATCGAGCGGCTGCTCTCGGTTCAGTCTTCTTGCTTGTGATTGGGGTATCGGTTACGCATCACCAGGAGGTGACTCCGCGTCCCGGTGCAGTCTGAGGAAGAGGTTGAGCGGCTGCTCCCTTCAGGTAGAGACCCCGGCTGGGTGTTTCCCTGACTCCTCGATTCTCCCCAACACTCTTCGTGCCCCTCACAGCCTACCGATTGGCATTGTCGGCCATTTCATTTCTGCCCTCTGTTGGCATACGCCGGGATCGGCGTATATGCAGAGGACGGTTAGGACCATCCGTGCTGTGGGCTGGTAACGTACTTAGCCTGGAGGATTCCAGTGACTATAACTTTTGTTTGTTCTTTGTATTTTATTTGCCTTCATTAAAAGAACTAACCCTTCACAAGTGGTTGCGTCCTCATTGTCGTGTCTGTTAAACGATCCTGAGACGTTCAGGGCGTTACAAAATATCCGACCTTAATAACACTAACTGTCTCCCGGTCGATAACAGACATGGCAACACTTGATGATGTGCTGGCTGCTTTAGCGGCCATGCAAGTTGAAGTGGCTGCCTCTAGGCAAGAAACAGCCGATGTAAAAGCCAGACTGGATGCTATCCAATTGGACCCGCTCACGCCCAGCACCTCCCTCACGAACCAGACCCCTGCGGTAGTAGTGGAAATGCCGGTAGCCATCCCCTTGGCAACACCAGAGAGGTACAGTGGGGATCCTAACACAGTGCAGGTATTCCTCACACAAGTGGCGCTACATTTATCGTGCAAACCAAAGGCGTTCCCCACGAGTCAGGCTCGTGTGGCTTTCCTTATATCCTATTTGGCTGGAAACGCGGCACAATGGGCCGTACCTCTGGTGAGCAGGGACGACCCCCTCTTATGTGATTGGGGTGCTTTTCGCGAGGAATTCCTGAAGGTATTCGACAGAAGGGCTGACTCGTACACGGCGGACCGTGAAATGCTTGAGTTGAGACAGGGATCCAACGACCTGGTGCAGTATCTCAACGCGTTCCGAAGGCTGGTTGCGGAAACCAAGTGGCCTGTTGCTAAACAGACGGCGCTCTTCCATCAAGGGCTGTGCGATGAGCTCAAGGACGCCGTGGCTCATATTGACCCTCAACCCAAGACATGTGAGGGCCTTATCAACCTGGTATTACGGCTGGAACATAGGCTAAGTGAAAGAAAGGGGGATCATGGGAGAAAAGGAAAATCCCTTCCATCCTATGTGACGGTGGGAAGTCCTGAAACTTCCACCGCATCCAAGGGAGAACCCATGGACATCAGCGCAATACGAGCGAGCCTCACAGCCACGGAAAAAGAGTCACGCCGTAAACAAGGATTGTGCCTATATTGTGGCAAAAAAGGCCACTACGTACGTGAATGCCCTGCCAAACCGAAGACGTCACGTTATCGGGCCAACCGGTCGGTAACAGCCGTGGTGGACATACCGGCGGAAAACTAGAGGACTCCAAGACCAGAGAAGGGGCATCTCGGAGTCACTCATCCATCCCTTCACTTTCCAACTCGGTCACTAAGGGACAACGACACCTGTTTATCACGGTGCACGTGGGAGTGCATGACCAGTGGATACCCGTTGTGGCCATGGTGGATTCAGGGGCCACTGGCATGTTTATAGACCACAACGAGGCATGCAGGCTAGGGCTAGTGCTTCTTCCCAAAGCAGTACCCGAAGACGTCTATGCGGTAGACGGAAGGCGATTGGTGACGGGGCCCATCGGACAGCACACGGGGGTCCTTCCGATGAGATATGGGAGGAACCATTTGGAACAAATCGATTTTAACATCATCCGAGCTCCCCAATATGGCGTCATATTGGGATTGCCGTGGCTACAGAAACACAACCCCTTTGTGGATTGGCCAACACATCGCATCGAAATGACGTCACCGTATTGCATCCTGCATTGTGGAATAAGAACGGAATCCCTTGACGCAGATGAGAGCGGGAGTCAGACGGTGGCTACAGCGGCAGAAAAAGATGTGGCTCTCCCCCAGGCTTATCACAGTTTTGAGGATGTATTTGATGAGGTGAAGGCGGAAGTGCTACCACCACATAGACAGTTTGACTGCCAGATCGACCTGGTGCCAGGGGCCAGCGTTCCCAGCGGCAGGCTGTATGCCCTGACGGAGCCTGAAAACGTGCATCTCCGGGGGTACCTGGATAAACTCCTCAGGCTAGGATTCATCCGCCCGTCCAAGTCTCCGGCCGCCTCGCCACTCTTCTTCATCCCGAAGGCTAATGGGGAGCTGAGAGCCTGTGTGGACTTTAGGGCATTGAATGCGATAACCATAAAAAATCGGTACCCCTTGCCTCTCATCAGTGTACTTCTGGAACAGGTCAAGAAAGCTCGTATCTACACCAAGTTGGATTTGAAAGGGGCATACCATCTGGTGCGCATGAGGGACGGAGACGAGTGGAAGACCGCCTTTAAGACCAGGTTCGGCCTTTTTGAGTACCTCGTCATGCCGTTCGGTCTGTGCAACGCCCCGGCAGCCTTTCAGTACTTTTTGAATGAGGTATTCAGAGAGGAGTTGGATATCTACGTGGTCGTATATATCGACGACATCCTCATCTATTCGTCCAGTGTGGAGGAGCACGTACACCACGTCAAAGCTGTGCTCCAAAAGCTGAGGGAAAACATGCTGTTTTGTAAACTCAGCAAGTGTGACTTCCACGTCACATCCGTGGAATTCCTCGGAGTGATGCTGAGTCCAGAGGGACAGGAGATGGCAGAACGAAAGATCAAGGCGGTGAAAGAATGGCCGGTGCCCCAAAGCGTGAAGGACGTCCAAAGTTTCATTGGCTTCGCCAACTTTTACAGGCGGTTTATAGATGGATTTTCAGGAGTGGTGGCCCCAATCACACAGCTACTGAGGAAGTCCAAGGAGTTTGTCTGGTCCCCTGAAGCGAACAAAGCCTTTGAGGCCCTGAAAAGCGCCTTTGGTAAGGCGCCGGTGTTGGCTCACCCCGATCCGGATCTCCCCTACGTGGTGGAAGCGGACGCGTCGGATGTGGCGCTGGGGGCTATCTTGTCCCAACGCAACCACGACACAGGGGTGCTTCATCCCGTTGCGTACATGTCCCGCAAACTCAACGACGCCGAACGCAACTACCATATTGCGGAGAAGGAGCTTCTCGCAATCAAGGACGCCTTCACCGAATGGAGGCATTGGTTGATGGGGGCAAGACATGTGGTATCGGTGTACACGGACCATCGGAACCTACAGTTCATGACGGCCACTAGACACCTTTCTCCCAGGCAGCTGCGGTGGATGATCTTCTTTGCGGGGTTCAACTTCCGCATCACATATCGTCCGGGGACGGAAAACCGGAAGGCGGACGCCCTGTCCCGTCAATCTGCAGTTAAGGAACCATTGCCTGCAACCGAGCGTTCCATCATTTCCCCGAGGATGGTATTGGGGGTTATCCAACCGGATACTTTCCTGAGGGGAATAAAGAGAGGGATCAGGTCATTCGCATGGCGGAGGTGGCTCCTCAGTCACAGAGAATGGCAGCTGAAGGACGGGATACCCCTGAAGGGCAGGTGCCTATTGATACCCACGCCTAGGCTAAGGAAACAAGCATTCATCTGGTGCCATGACTCTCCATGCGCAGGTCATTTGGGCTTTGAAAAAACGGTGGCTAGCATGGGACGGCATTTCTGGTGGCCAACCATGAGAGTGGATGTCAGGAGGTGGGGACAGGAGTGTCCTACGTGTGCTACCATGAAGGCCGACCATGGCCGAACCCAAGGGCTCTTACATCCACTTCCGACCCCGGATAGACCATGGGATAGCATATCACTGGACTTCGTGGTGGGCCTACCGGTAGACCAGGGGATGACGGCAATACTGGTGGTGGTGGATTACTTGACGAAAATGGGGCACTTCATCCCCTGCAAGAGAGTCCCTACGGCCGGGGAATTGGCGTCACTACTCCTAAAGAATGTGGTACGACTGCATGGATTACCTGGGGTGATCGTGTCGGACCGGGGGTCGCAGTTTACTGCGCAATTCTGGAAGACTTGGTGCACTGCGCTGCATGTTAAGACCGCCCTGTCCACCAGCTACCACCCTCAAACAGACGGCCAAACCGAGCGCCTGAACCAAACGCTCAAACAGTATCTGCGATGTTTTGTGGACCAGGGCAGGGAAGAATGGGTCGACTTGCTATGGGTTGCAGAGATAGCCTATAACAACGCCACTCACAGCTCCACACAGTCATCTCCGTTCTATAGCAACTATGGCCAACATCCCAGGTTCTTGCCATTTCTACATCCGTTCAGAGAGGACAGGATTCCCGCCACAGCGGACAGGGTGGCACACATAAAAGACACGTTGATGCGCTCAAGGGCTGTCCTAATAGAGGCCAAGAGAAGATACAAGGCTGCGGCAGATAGGAAGAGAAGGCCCGGGCCACTGTACCGCACTGGAGACTACGTCTGGATATCCACAAGAAACATGAGGTTTCGAAAGAACAGTGTGTTCCATCCCAAGTACATGGGCCCCTATCGAATTACCAAGTGTATGGGTCCCGTGAACGTGAAGGTGTGCTTGCCCCAGTCATTGCGGATACACCCTGTCTTTCATGTATCATTGCTCAAACCAGCACCCTCCAAGCCGTCTGGGACACCTAGGCCGGTATGCGTGGAGTCGGAGGTGGAGTATGAAGTGTCGGGCATACGGGCGTCCAAATGGCGCAGGGGGAAGCTGTGGTACCTGGTTGCGTGGAAAGGCTATGGCCCGGAGGAGCATTCATGGGAACCGGCTGAAGGGGTTCATGCTCCGCGCTTGGTCTCCTTGTTCCATCGGCGTTTTCCTGCCAGCGCTGGACCCGTGGGGAGCCGCTGAGAGGGAGGATGTACTGTCAAGAATTCCTGTCATACAAGGGAAACACGCCCTTATGTAAACAGGAGAGCTGTTACATAACTCAAGGGAAACACGCCCTTATGTAAACAGGAGAGCTGTTACATAACTCAAGGGAAACACGCCCTTATGTAAACAGGAGAGCTGTTACATAACTCAAGGGAAACACGCCCTTATGTAAACAGGAGAGCTGTTACATAACTCAAGGAAAACACGCCCTATAAAGGGAGGAACCGGGAGGTACAAGGCTGTCGGATATTGTGTTTACACCGACGTACCTGCTTCGTGAAGAGCAGTGTTCAGGAGTGGTGCTCCAGTAAGGCAAGAACGGAGGTAGGTCGAGTCGTTACTCCCTGGGCCGTGTCTTGCCCCATCGTCACCTGTGAAGGACCCAGAAGCTCTACCGGTCAACCATTGAGCTTCGCTTTTTGACTCGGCTGAGTCCAAGCGCAGTGGCGCTTTTGCTGGTTGGAGTCGTAACTCCCAGCCCGACCAGAGACACAGGGACTGCCAGCTGTAACGCACACCAGGAGGTGTTTGCCGCGTTACAGACTCGGAAGTCCACAGGATCGATCGAGCGGCTGCTCTCGGTTCAGTCTTCTTGCTTGTGATTGGGGTATCGGTTACGCATCACCAGGAGGTGACTCCGCGTCCCGGTGCAGTCTGAGGAAGAGGTTGAGCGGCTGCTCCCTTCAGGTAGAGACCCCGGCTGGGTGTTTCCCTGACTCCTCGATTCTCCCCAACACTCTTCGTGCCCCTCACAGCCTACCGATTGGCATTGTCGGCCATTTCATTTCTGCCCTCTGTTGGCATACGCCGGGATCGGCGTATATGCAGAGGACGGTTAGGACCATCCGTGCTGCGGGCTGGTAACGTACTTAGCCTGGAGGATTCCAGTGACTATAACTTTTGTTTGTTCTTTGTATTTTATTTGCCTTCATTAAAAGAACTAACCCTTCACAAGTGGTTGCGTCCTCATTGTCGTGTCTGTTAAACGATCCTGAGACGTTCAGGGCGTTACAGGGTGCAACAGTAGGGTAAGTGTTGGATAGTATAGGGGTAAAAATTACTATTCTAACTCCAGGGGGTGCAACAGTAGGGTAAGTGTTGGATAGAATAGGGGTAAAAATTACTATTCTAACTCCAGGGGGTGCAACAGTAGGGTAAGTGTTGGATAGTATAGGGGTAAAAATTACTATTCTAACTCCAGGGGGTGCAACAGTAGGGTAAGTGTTGGATAGTGTAGTGTAATATTATGCGTTGTAATGGTATGCGTTGTAATGGTAGTATGCGTTGTAATGGAATGCGTTGTAAAGGTAGTTTTTAAAAATGCGTTGTAGTGTCATGCGTTGTAATGTCATGCGTTGTGATGGATTATGCGTTGTAAAAAATGCGTTGTAAAGGTAGTGCGTTGTAAAAGTTGCGTTGTAAAGGTTGTTCCCCACGCAGCAGCAAATTAAGGCCCACTGCTGCAAAAGACTTCTGACACTCAAGGAAGCGGGCAGGTAAAACACCACAGTCAACAGAATCATGAGCATTAATGTCAGACTGATGATCAAGGCCAACCCCAAGTATGGTCCATGGCAAATCTTTCAAAGTGGGAATCAGTAAGACTTCTTTCAGAGGCATGGGCCTCTTAAAATCTCATAAAGATGGTGCCTTCAGGCCCGTATCAGGTACATGTGCAGTGATAGGTGAAATGGCAGCACCTTGAGAGAAGATGGCTGTGGACCATCCCTTTAGATATGTCGTCCCTGCACTCTCGGCTGGTTGTCTTACCTGCCGTACAATTTTAACGTGTTGTTAAATGGAAGGGAACAGCATTCTAAAGGACACCTCTCATTAAGGATTACGACAAATGAGAGGCAGTCCACTAGAGAGAGGTCCAGACAGGGCTCTAAGTGGGATGAAAAAACTAGGGGGGTCTCTCAAAGGGGCGTGGCCAATGTAATTAAGGGCGTGACTTAAAAGCACATAAGCTAAAAATCTGGGTTTAGCACAGTGTGACGCCGCACTTGTATTTTGCTGTTTCTGTCATTGCATCCAGATATAAGAGGAAGGAAATCCAGAGAGAAAATGACTCGCTTTAAAGGATTTCCCTACAATGCTCACCACGCACACATCGATGTGCCTGCTGTCACTGCTGTCCGGATACAAAATACGAACCGCCTGTGCCAGGACACAAATCAGAGCCCGATAGAGACCCGTTTCGAGGCCCCCTTAAACAAGCATTTGTAATGCATTAGGTCTCACATTTGCGAAAGTTTGAGCTATTGGCATTTGTAAATGACAATGCCTTTTATTAATGTGTTGTTTTTAAAAACTGATAAATAAAAGGCATTGTCATTTACAAATGCCAATAGCTCAAAGTTTCGCAAATGCGAGACCTATTTCATTGTAAATGCTTGTTAATATATGGGAGCATTTTTACAACCATCCACGCAGCCCTTAATAAATAAATTCTTGAGGACGTTGTCAATCCTCCATGGTGGGATTTAACTGTGTTACACCCGTGCACTTCAAGTGGTGCACTGTAGAACCAGGGAACCAAGTACAAGCCCACCCCGGCATCCCACCTTTAGGCTGCGCAGTTTTACATAATTCACCAAACATGCACTGTGGTTAAGCACATACTTTATAAACGCCGGCGCTCCCCTTGCTCTCTTTAATGCTAGGCTTGTGTCTGACTGTAAATCAATTGGTGCCGATTAAAAGCCCTCTGATACCTTCGGATAAAGTTTGCGCTATATAAAAGTGCAAGCAAATAAATAAATAAAAAAGCCTACCTGTAGCACATCAGTTCTTATTCTGCGATGCCACATGCCTTCGGGTCCCTGTACTGATTAACTGCACCCGGCTGTGGGTAACCTCCATGGCAGGAACAACGTGTTGTGGGGCAGACGCGGGGAATGTAGCCACTGTCCTGTGGCTGCACCGCGGGGTAACAGTACGGGGCAGGAAGGCAGGGAGTCGGTACAGCTGTGCCATGGCAGTGTAGTCCTCTGTGCAGGCCGGGCATGGGGGTTGATGTTGGCTGAGGGGAAGTGGTGAGGAGGTGCCAGTTCGGTATGCCTGCTTCCTAATTTTGGGAAGGCCACAGTTATAAAAAAAAAAACGTGTTGGGTGACCCGCTGCAAGGAGATGTGCGGGCGCCATTATTAAAAGTTAAAAAAAAAAAAAACAATATGGCGAGCTGCGCACAAGAAGATGCGTGGCAGCCATCATTTAATGTCAATAAAAGAAGGTTCTCCACTGGAGCAATATATCAAGATTAAAAGATACTTCCTGAGTGCTGACGGCCCCTCGCACGCTAGGGCCGTGTTTGTTGAGAGTCGGATTTCACCTACATGAGAGATCAGGGTGGTAACAAATGGCATGGACCCCTCAGAGCCAGCTCCCATCCCTTACCGCCCCTACCCCTGGTCTGAGTGCAGCCAGAGCGTTGTAGGTACTGTAGGAAGGGCAACACAGAGCCTGGAACATCTTGAAGGGCATGGGGTGCGTAAGAATGTAATGTCACGTGGAAGGCATATCTTAAACTACATATTGCAGTAGTTTCTTTTTCTGAAATGATTTACTCAGTATATCACGTACTGACAAATTCCAAACAGGGCAGTCTTAGTAATTGCATTTATGTAGCAGTAATTACCCCTGACAAGGCGTTGAAGCGCTGGACGAGATATACCAAAGTTATTACAACTCCCTGGCTCTCTCTGAAACTCTGACAGCGCTGCCAACCAGACCCTTTGTTGTTAGTTCTGCACGTCTAACTGCAGAAGCAAAACTTCAAGCCCCAGAAGTAATGAGTGCGCCCCTGACAACTGCCCTGAGTCACGTGCACATCTGGGCCGCGAGCGGGGTGTTGCGTGACCCGGGTCTGTGAAACTCCTCCCGTGCAAGTGCGCGGAGCGCTGCAGTGGTGGAGAGCGGGTTAACGTGTGACCCAGGGCGGGGAGGTGGCCTTGTGGCTCTTTCGTGTGTGTGTGTGTTGAGAGAGAGAAGCGCGCATGTGAACGTGAAAGGATGGGTATGTTCGGGAGACAGAGTGATACTGTGCAGAGCAGGGCTGGGTGTCGTGGGTGCGTGACCTCGGGCTTCTGCGTGCTCCGGAGGCGGCTGCGTGCTGGGAAACAAAAGCGTGGCACGTGAACCTCTCACGACAGCTGGGGAGCGCACAGAGCGCGAGCACCCCAGAGCGTGACCGCACAGGGGATCTCTGTAGATGGGACGGCTGCGGGCCAAGAGTTCATCCCGGAAGTGAGCGTGTCTACTGTCCGCCCTCGAGTACTTTAGAGGACATGAGAGCTTCGAGCTGGCCGTTTGTGAGGCTGTGTCGTGGTCCGTGGGGCGAGACTTGCGCCTGATGAGTGAGAGTGGAGGTAAGTATGGGGTATATTGGCGTCACGTCCATAAGGATGTATGTGCTGGCAAGGAATTACTGTCTGTAAATGAGCCCATATCGCCGTGCCTGTTTAATACTGGGGAAGTGGCTATGCATGTGCAAAGAATGTTCGAGCCCCCGCCACACTCATACCTGGTTCCCAGCTTCAAAGTTGGCCGCCGTTGGGAATGCAACTTCGGCTTTACATATCAAGACTGAGGCGCAAAAGTGAAAGCAGGCTGGCTGGCGAGTGGTGTGCGATGTGCGCGCACCATGACGAGAGAGGAAAGCCATATGGCGCCTCTGCTCCTCATTGTGCGCGTAACCGCATGCCCGTCGCCAGTGCACGCGCCAGTGGGCTGAAGCGCTTCCCCAAAAGTGGATTGCATGACGGCACGATGCATGTGATTGTGCGCGTGCTCGCCATGCAATCCACTTTTGGGAGCACTTTTAGGAGCCCCTTACTAGAGTCTCGCTGAATGATCGCTTACGCGATAGCCAGGCGAGACCTAAAAGACTGCCGGTGCTCAGACCCGGTGAGACCCGGCCCACTTGAAGCCCTGGCTATAGATGATGTCAGGCATGTACAAGGGTAATCACCATACCGTGAAAAGCAGTTTGCATATTTTACACAAGCGCTTGAAACGTCACCTTTATTTTGCACTCTAATGGATGTTCTAATCTGACAGAGGGCAAAATGCCCATACTTAGGGAGTTACAAAACATATATTTAGGAGACAGAAGTCCATTTGCAACTCCCTGAAAATGTTGCGAATGAAGAGCTGGAGGAGTGCCAGACACAGCAGACCGCGGCGCCATCCCTGCGTCCGGACTCACTCATTCGCAGCTCCTGTCCTCTTCGGAGACTGGGGCTGTTTTCAATTTTGAAAGCTGTCACTGAGAGAATGACATGACTTTGGAGGAAGCATGCAGCGGGCCCTTGGATCACAATCTGTTGCCTCTTTTGTCAGCAGCCACTATTCACAAGATGAAAGTTGTCCTCTTTGCAAATGCATAATTACCCCCTTTTCAAAAGTCAGCAGCAGATAAACGTTAGTGACAAGCATTGTATATTGTATAGTAAGTCACAACTGCACCCTGAGGTAACTGCACCGGCTCCCCTTGTCCGGCTGCACCATCTACAGAGGCAGCTGCATCGGGTACAAAGCCTTTCTGGCTGACAAGCTCACCATCGCTGGTGGCATCCGGCACCCCCTCAGCCAAGACGCCATCAGACTGGGGACAAAGAAGCAGAAAGAATAAAAAACAAGGCAACAGACCTTTTCCAGGATTTGAAAGAACATCTCCATATCTATGAGGACCACTCCAAACCAGAGCCACCAGAAAGAGTTAGCGCTGCACCCGTTGAAAGAGCCCCGCGCCAGGAACCAGCGGCGGCCCACACACCAGACACTCAATCTCCTGTTGACTGTGTCCTTGACTTTGACCATGTGAAACACTGTGCTACCTTTTGGCTAGGTTTGTGCTATACACACACAACCTACATTCATAAAAGAGAGCGGACTCCCATCACACACCCCAGTTCCTCTGTAAATTGTCATGGTTTGCCAAGTACACTTTCACATTTCCAGCTCATAATATGAGTGTTACATACAGCAACCATCACTTCTGGGTTGGCAAAGCCTGTGATTTCACAAACAGCCTGTATTGTGACCACACAGAGAAGGGAAGTGTTAGGGATACAGCCACATGTTTGTGGAACAGATATCACCGTAGTTGGAGAGGGAAGATGAGAGAGCGAGGGGAGGGATATTACAGAGACGTTTCAATATCTCTCGTATAAATACAAAAGATCCAGGAGAGGTAAGATACGGCAGAGACATTTGAATCCCTCAAGGGGACAGAAACAACAGGGGAGGGTCGAGTTCGAGATCCATTCAAGGGTACAGATGCAGTAGGGTGGGACGAAGAGACATGAGACATACATTAAATCCCACAGCGGTATGAATTCAACAGAAGACGGTGTTTATATATCAGGGGGTTGCAATCACATCCCTTGTGTGTAGTTAATGTGGTCATCAATCTCTTCATCCAATGCTGTCTTTGCGAGTGGCTCTCACAATCTCTCTGAAAGTCACACCATTTGACGCTGCTTCTCCTGTAGCATGTCGGATCCCTGCCTCCATGTGCTGTTATCATGTTATCTTGATACATGGTCAGAGATTCTTGCCGCCTTGAAAGCCCTGCTGGAAGCAGGGTGGGAAAGAAAGGACAGAGGGGTCAGCAGAAAGGGAAGGCAGGGGCGTGACGTTGCTTCCTCTTGATGCTTGCAAAGCACTTAAAGCAACCCTTAGGTCTCATCAAGGCGCTGCTAGGAGCAGAGGATGGCGACAGAGCCGCTGGAGGGGGGGGGGGGGGCATAGGAGGAGAAGAGGGGGATCTTTCCTCATTCAATCTTTTTCGTGTTTTTTCCCCTGTGCTAGACGAATTACCACTTTCTAGGGCAGCACTGCACACATGCAACAGTGCTAAGCAATTATACACTGATATTTGCACTGACTAACCAGCTTATGCAAAACGCTACTTTCAGTGTACGATCAGTGCCACTGAGGTAATTTTCCCGACAATTTATCGAGAGAAAAAAAAAATATTTTTAATATATGGCCCAGGCAGGCAGTGCAAACTTGTCCAGCATCAGGGGCATTTGTGTGTATACTGGCCACTAAAGGTAAACATTGCAATGCTACAAGTGATGACAACCATGGTGAGTCTGCGGATGCAGTAACACTGGGAGTAAGGAAAGCTACTTCCTTCCCCACCCTTCCTTTCTTCCTTCCTAGGTTTGCCTCACTTGACCTCAAGGCAGGGTCCCTGGGAAGGTGTCTGAGTGGACCTGCATGCCGCACAACACAACATCTGGAAAGAGTTTAACAGAGAGAGGAGTTTGAGAGTGAGATCCCGACAGAACTGAAATGACCTAGATGGAAGTCGGGAACTCTCCTAATAGGCGGTCCCTCTAAAAGGTGGGCAGGGTTGTGGCAGGGTCAGTCGAATGCCTGTCTACAACTGAATGCCTTCCAGTGTTACCTAATAGAGAACTATCGATCAAGCCCTCCATGTCATGAGCACACTAACAGCACACATATTAAGTTGGATGAGAACATTTTTGATGGTACCTCTAGTTGTCTTGTTGAGGTTTTAGTGCTTAATAAACGATTTCGACTGATCGATACCAGAATTTCAGAGGCATTGGCCTGTCAGTAGATCTCTTAATATCCATTCACGTGTATGGATACATTAGAGGATGCAGGGGAGAGACATGAGAGACGCATTAAATCCCAGAGTGGTATAAATACAACAGAGGCCACGGTGTAGTAGATCTCTTAATATCCAATAGTTAGGCCAGTGGAGCTGCAGCCCACAAAAGGGTTTACAGTGACATTATTGCAGCTTTTTCTTTGAATTACTGAAGGGAAAAAGTGGCCATAAGTTTCTGAAAATGTGAACAAATTATGGGGGGAAAAATTACTCGACTACGGCGGGGGAAGGGGTTCATGTGTGGTGTGTAAAGCAGCAGCAAAATTATCAGGGCCAGTGTCAAAAACAGATCACTAAAAATAGGCTGAAACCCATATTCAGAAAACAGATAATGAGAAATTATGAGACTAAAAGGCATGATAGTATTGCAGTGAAAAACTGCTTGTATATCACCACGTATAATAGCTGAAGAACTTCTTTAAATACTATAGAGACCTTTTCTGACATGTTTGTCGCTTTAAATCATTTCCTTCCTGTGTTTTTAAATCCCAGTTCAAATACTTTATGGCCAGTGATAGACTGATCATTAGAGGGTTTAAAACCACTCCCATAGAGGTGTTCAGTTTCCTCCTCATTGGCCTATTTAAAGGGCAGCGTTTTTTAATAGTTACTCCATACATCTTGAGTGCTGCAGCTCCTCGCGCCTAGTCAGCAATCAAAGACATGCCGGTGTCTGACTGGCACCTCTGCGCGGCTCATGTTCACTCGGTGCACGGCCTTCACCCTTCATGAGGGACATCACACTTGGGCTAGTCACATTACCCTGCTGGGCCACTTGAGATATTCCAATTTACTGTTGCTTAGGTCTACGGAGGGAGCCGTTTGCAGCTATTTGGCACCACCTTGCAATACCTCCTACATCCCGAGTGACCACACATCTCCAGCGACATCCACTGGAGCCCACACACACCAAATGTTTGACTATAGATAGAATCATGGCCCGCATGCCAAGGGCAGTTTGGGAACCTTTCGGTCAGTCACTTTAGCAGGAGCAGAGCTACACTCTGTCTACTTGAAACTGGATTTATTGATTCTGTTAGTGGATGCATTCTAAAATAATTAAAATATCTCTTTAAGTGTAGATACCAGTTCTACTTGTGGTGTAGTTTGTGGTTGAGCTCTTTGCAGGCGGCTTTTTAATCTTCTCTGGCCCATACACTGAATATGTGTTTAATTATTCTGGGCATAAAGCACGTTCACTCTATGTTTGAGACATACCACTTGACAGATTTATGTTACATGTCATTGTATAGCAACCTTCTCGCATTAGTGAGGTCCCACTGCAGTCTTTCCTTGTATGTCTGCTTGGAGACTGGATCCCGCCTGCTTTGTTTAATGTGTCAGACAAGCTTGCGTCAGATATTATTGGCACTGCAAAGCTTTCAGAAATGTTTCAAACTTCCTAATAGGCCAGGCTCACTTTGCGGAATTTTGTGGCAGAAGGGTTATGGGTAAATGTCATGTATTTGCCTATGTTGATATCACCAGCTTATATATCCATTCAGCCATCTGTCCATCCATACTTTTTCAGCAGATGCCCCTGACAATCAAGAGGGCAACAGTCTCCTTTTCCCTGCTTAGAGCTTATGAGAAAGGTCAACTACCAGGAATTGGCATAGAAGGAAGTAAAGGGTGAGAGTATACTTGGACTGCTGCCACTGGTGGAAACAGATGGGTCATGAGAATGTGAGGCAGAAGACTTGGCACAGAGGGGAAGTGGATTAGCATGCCTCTTGGGCTGTGGCGGAGCCCTACCGTGAAACCAGATGGCACACTATGGGCATTAGGGTTTGTAGAAGATATGATCCCAGGCTTAGCTCAGGTGCACTAGCTTTAAAGGGGTTCCACATCCATGTTCCACAACACACGCAGATAGGTTTCCGCACATTCAGTAATGATCTTAAAGTGCTTCTCTTCTCCAAGTCTAATCCAGCGCTTACTGAAGAGACCTCTCTCTACAAAACCACAAGCAACTTAAAAACCTTCTTGTTAAAAGCCTGAAAGACACTGCGCTCTTTCAGTCTCTATGAAGCTCCCCTATTGTCAGAATTCGCTTGAAACCAATGCAAATTATTCAAGGGGTTCAACTGAATGTATCTCCAGGCTACGCTGTAATCCCCTTAGGTTTACGCCAGGTACGTCTACGTACCCTGATGCCAATTACACCTGGATCATTCCACGGCCAAGGTGCTGCCGCACAAACACTCTCACTATAGAAATATAATTTAAAAAATGCCCCACGGCGCGGCTGTAATATTTCAGGCTTTACGTCAAATCCCGGTGGTATGCTAATGAAAAAATAAAAGATGTAAATTGTGTGTATTCTTGTTCAATGTGCGTTCTGAGCAAGAGAGTCGAAGCAATTAAACATCTTTTCCGTCCCGTTTCCTACAAGCGCTTTCAGGATGAACTCAAATCCAAAACACGCCAGCTGCAGTAACTATGAGACTCGAGGCTCGAGCTAATATTAATTTTTTCTTTCATTAATAAAATCTATATTCTCTAAGGATCTTCAGGGCCATTAAGGCCCGCACACCATCTGAAGGTCCGAGCACAAAGGTGTCCATCTTGTTCTGCTCGCTCCAGTGTCCATGTCAACCCCAAGAAAGCGTCGGTAGACGAGAAGTTAGGACCAGGGGCGGCCTTAGACATGTGCAAGCTGTACACCTGCGCAGGGCCGCCAAATCCCAGGCTGGGATTTGGCGGCCTCCGGCTTTCGCTCCGCCCGGACCCCCTCTTCCGGGGCCCCCTACGTACGCTCCCTGCACAGGGCCACCATGAGCCTAAAGCCGCCCCTGTTAGGACTGCCATGATCCACACAGACCCAGAGTACAAAACCCTCTGGGGAAGGAAAACATCTTGAAAGAGGAAAAATGCAATTATGCTGCATGCAGTCTTATAGGAAACGCAAAACTGTGAAAACAGTGTGACGGATGTCACCAAACTGCTTCCATAGCAGGCTATCTCAGGCCCATGGGGAGCACATACCTTCTATATGGTTTCCGGGAATGCAGAGTTCATTTAATGTGTGTTTTAGTATTGTCCTCTTAACTGTGCCTATGGTTGTCGGTAATCAGAGTAATTTGACTGTGTTCCCCTACATTAATGCAGGATTCCACACTGGGTCAGCATTTCAGCAATCCAGCTACATTCCATTACCAGCTCATCAATATAATCTACTGTCCACCACATTGAGCCCTACCAGGTTTTCTTAATTCGATTAAAATTGCTAGATTAAATTTGGTCTACAATACTTAGGAGTGACTGCTTCTTCTGGCTGTGTTGATGAATCAAGCATGTCTCCCTTGTCCTGTCTGTGTACAACCTCTCTCTTGATTGCATATTATTATTATTATTATTATTATTATGTGATGCTACTATTGATCATAATAACAAGGAGAGTGATGATGATAATAATATGATAAGAATGATTTAATTATATTTATGGCATTCAGAGACAAATATACTAAACTGTTTTGTGATTGGAAAGCCTGCAAATCGCAATTAGGGATGGGCGGAACCCGCGGAGTTTCACTCCATGGAATTCAGCAGAGTTACATAAAGACTCCATGAGATTCCACAGAGTTCCGCCAACGGGTGGAAAATATGCATGTCATGCAGATGGTGCTGCAATTTAGCGCCAGTAGCGCGAGCAGCACTGAAAAATCAGTGCGAGCAGCACCATGCGGTGCGCAAAAGCATGCTGCATTGTACTCCCACTTGAGTAGAAAATCTACTCGAAAGGCAGCAAATATACTCGAGAAGCAGCCCTCTGACTGCAACCGCTCGTGACTGGCTGTGACCATCTGCGTTAGGAAATGGTGATAGGAGACCCCAAATCTTTCTTGAATTTCTGGAGCCTCTCGGGAAAAAATTCCGCCACTTGATGATTAGTGGAATTTGGCTAGAACTCCGCATTCCAGGAGTAACACGGAGTCGCCAAACTCTGCCAATTCCTCCCCTAATTGACAATATCACAGGTTTTGTAACTACAGAATACCAATTCACACTGCATAAAGGGTACTTTGCAAGCTATAAATGACACACAGTGCAAATCGAATAATGGTGGTACAAAAAGAGACACCCCTTCTTCCTTCCAAACTGTAATGCTCTTTATAACTGTTTGCGACTGCAATAGCAGTCGCAAACCATTGACTGAATATCAACTTCCACAAGAGGCTAGCATTTATTTGCTTTTGTTTTGTGAATGTTGGGGGAGCATGCAGAGGCCCAGAAGACTCCAGCCTCCCCCATCCCCACAGTGCTGCATACTCCCATCAGGACCATTTACAGAATGCAAATTTCTGTTTTTGAATGCAGCCCCTGCCCTACTTGTTAGGTGGGGTCTAGAGACAGCTCTACCTGTCCAGACAGCTTTAAGTCATTGAAAAAACTATAAATAAAAACATCTAATATATACATACATGCATGCATAGAGAGGACTGTAGGTCAGTCCTCTTCATCCATTGGTCTGTTTAGCTCTCATACACATTTTGCTTCTGCATATAACAGAATACAGCATGGGTCAGTAGTTCAGACCACTTCTGCTATTGGCTCTCTTGCACTATGAGTGTGGCAGCATTTAGCCTGATCACATGTGCACATCCACCTAAAACGAAATACACTTCGTTACCAGTGCTGGTTGGGGGGCAATAGTTTACTTTGCCAATGTTTTTTTTTTTATATATTTTTTTTATTATTTAACTGTCTTTAGGTGAAGGCAAGCCAAAGCATATAGTAACTTTTCTTTAATAAAAATATTTACTATCATGTGAATCCAAACTTAAAGGTATTTATACACCTGTTCTAAGTACACCCTTCGACTAGGAAGCAACTGTACTCCTCTGTTAAAATTATGAAGGTTGATTATTGTTTTTATTTAAAAAAATGTATTGCAAACATATGACCACCACATTTAGGTAGCAGCATCATTTCCTATCCTTTTTTCTT
The DNA here is from genome assembly GCF_964204655.1 of Triturus cristatus. Lineage (NCBI taxonomy): Eukaryota > Metazoa > Chordata > Amphibia > Caudata > Salamandridae > Triturus > Triturus cristatus. Next base: position 482,469,666 of record NC_140590.1, on the reverse strand, counting down.
TTGTGGAATATACTTGCAATAAAAACAAAATCCACTGCCTTGGCAAGGCCACGTACACTGGTTTTGCCGATGCTCTGTTTTTTATGCTGGCTCTGTGCCTTTAATAGACAGAAGCAAAGGCTGCATTAAAAAAAAACAGCTGGGCATTCTGTGAATGCAGGGATACTGGTCCGCTGTCCGTCGCATGCCTCCATCCCTGCATTTACAGACCGTTTTGTGGGTTTTACGAATGGAATTCTGCCTCATCAATATTTATGGAGCAGGATTTTTAAAATCTTGCCAACTGGTCATTTTTGGATTCACATCACAGCGCAAAACTGAGGTCAGGTTGCAAGGTGTTCGCTTTGCAAAATCTAGTGTCTGCTATGCGCCTCAGCCGCAGAATATCAGATGCTTAGGCCCACAGTTGCTTTTTATGAGCACAATAAAATACCTGATTTTATAATTGGGCCAACTCAATGGAATTGATAGAGTTGTTACAGATGGATAAAAGGCTGAGAAGGATGTGCTGAGAAACACACCATGACTTGCAGATTACACACAGATGTCAACCACAGGTGATGAACCCACTGAGCTTGTAATTCCTTTTGCTCCCTATCTGCTTGTCCTATCGCTGTTTCTGTCAACCCTTTCTATTCTCAACAACCTCATAGGAACTCAAAATGGACTCATGGGCAATGGCAAGAGAGGCGACCCTTGGATCACTGAGGTTTCTTATTATGGATCACTGTCAACAATGTATATGATAATAACAACCAGTCCAAGCTCGACCTAGTGACCTATTTTTGTACAAAATCATGGCCAACCCCCAGTGCATTCATTTACACTGGACGTGTAGAGCGACCCAAGATCTTCCCAACAATGACATATATAACAGACTGTCCGCTGTTACGGAAAATCCCTCAATACATTCCATTGGTTTGTAGCGCGTGCCTTTGTGTATACAATAGTAAGGGGAGATGTAAAGAATAAATTAACCTCCTCCTGTAGAGTAGTCAGATTATATTCACATGTAGCTGTGATACTCCTCTGAAAGTATGCATGCATGTAAATGTTTTGGCATGTATGTTCACCCTCTCCTGTGAAGTGCCCTGATGTCCCCACGCAATCGAACTTACACTATATAAAAATGTAAAATAAAAGTACAAATCCTCTAAATTACCCCTTCCTAGAACATGCCTTTGTTCTAGGCAGAGGTATGCCCCTAGGTGGGTTTCAAGATTGCTGTACCATATGAACTCAAGATCAGCTCATTAATGTGGCCCAGTAGATCCAACACACATTTGTGTTTGCTTGAGAGGACGGTAGACCAACAGCCTTTTATTTGCAGTTTTATATACGACAAACTCGACCCACAGGTATTGGAGCACTTTACATGAGCACCAGCTATTTTACACATGGTTCAAATTCATTTTTTAGGCAAGGGAAGATTAGATGATTTACCCAGAATCACAGGTATTTGAACCGACTCCGAAACTCGAACCTTGTTCCAGTTCCAAAGTCGGTAGCCCTGGCCATAAGGCTGCACACGTCATGTAGGGGTGGGGGCCACGGAAAAGATGTATAGGATGGACATTATCTGTAATAGCAAAATGATGGGGATAGATTATGCCTAGAATATTTTAAGGTGTTTCAGACTAATCAAGGCATTTTTACCCATCACTTTAGTACTAGTGTCTCACTCCATGAAACATAGGTATACTCTGATATGGGTTGGTTCCAAGGTTGTACCACAGGCTGAGGCACTCAATCCACACTTATGCCATAGGTTCAGTGCTGCCTCCTCACTCCAGCTGCAGGAATACAGACAATACACTTCCATGCTAACCACTGGGCATTCAAGTGGATCCTACTTTGCCTTGGAAAATAATACTGTGAGGCAAAATATACGGGTGAACATTAAAAGAAAGCTGCTCCAGCATTTGCAGATAATGAGCGTGTTTGCATTATTTTCCATCGTTATTTGTATGCAAATTGCCCACACCTCATTAGATCATAACCTGTCCTCCTTTGAAAGTTATACCCTGCAACTTAGCAATACCTAACTTCCTCTAGCTCGTGCACAAATTCTACTAACCTTCTGCTTGAACTCACAAACTCCCACACTGATGTCCACATCTATGTCCTACTAATGTATTCCACCACAAAGACATTGGAATAAATGAAGGAATGCTCTCCTTGAGAGCACAAGAATAAACTCAATCACAAACAGTAACCACACACCTTGAATTATGGAGCAGCGTGCTGACTAGTGTAAAGTGCTTCAAAGCCTCTTAAGGGGTAGTAAGCGCTACATGAATTCAATTGTAATACAATAAAATACACATGATGATATGATTCTTTAAGAAACTGAAATTTCACATGGTTGACTACATTACATATTAGGCTAGAAATTGGGCTGGATTCTCTTTGTTTTGAAAGACACGTAGGGCCCAATTAAGATGCGGTTTGGAAATCTTCCTGACCGAATGGGTTTGGGAATGGTTTCCAACCGAATTGAATCGGGAGGGTCTGACTGACCAAGTATGATGCATCCAGATGATTCCAGATACCATTCACTTCAATGGGAGCCTATGTTCCAACCGAATGCAGAGACTCCCCTTGAAGAAAAGGGTGGCTGGGGAATATCAGGTACCCTGTGGCGGGCACCCCCTGGTGCCTGCCACACTGTGCATGGCTGGTAAGGGGGGCCATGGGTACCCCCAAAGGCCCAATTGGGAAGGCTTCAAGTGCAGGGGGGCCCACTACGGGCCCCCAAAGTCTGATTCTGACTACTGATTTGAGTCGGACGACACGATTCAGAAAGACTGCCCGAATCCAGCATTGTACTCAGTCGTTAGGAAATACAGCCCGTAGAGACGTACGATTCTGCTCCGTATGGCTCGGTAATTCCGAATGCAGTCGGGTTCGGATTGGGATATTCCTAACGCCTGACTCGCATCATACTCGGTTGGTAGGAAACCTTTCGAGTCGATCAGAAAGACACGTTCCTGATCCGATTCGGACAGAGCAAATACCGTTAGGAGGCCTTCCTGACTGTATCGTAATCTGGCCCTTAGCAGGAAAGGTGAAGTGAGTAGAAGGAAAAGAAGGACAGGTGACACAGCAAAGATAGAAAGAGATACGCTAGAGCACTAGGTAAACACAATCACCACTAGGCACTTCTGAGATTTAAGGGTCTGGTTTGCTGCAGGTAAAACAAACTTTTTGGAGAGAACTAATATGCCATAGTAGTAGTATGACCATCTCACACTGCCCTTTAGTGCCCACCTACGTGACATTCACATGCTGAATATCAATATTAAATCAATGTTAGATCAACAAACTGCCCACATGATCTAAAATGAAAATATTTTTGGGGCTTCAGTTCAAAGTTTATGTAATCCAGTTAGTCAGCCTATATATACACATTCAACACAGATTACCGCAGTACAGTATACAGATACCCTTTAAAAGGGGGAGCAAGACAATAAATGATTTCTGGTTTGGGGGGGCGGGGTTCACATCACACGGATTGAGGTTGCACCAACTGTACCCATACACCGGATGCAGAAAGCCACACTGGAAGCCCTTGGCATCAGCATGATCTCTGAGGGGTAATAGTCTATCCTGATCATGTGATGTTGAGGGTATGGTGAAAGGATCACTATTCTCAGGTGTGAAAATAGTCCCAGGGCGCACTGCCCTATACAAGACACTCCATTGCTAGAGGAACATGTATGCAATATTCACCATAGTTTACACCCGTCGAAGTATGACCAGTGACCCTCTGTTATGAGTACACTCCCCCTGATGAAGGACCAGGTGGGTACGAAGTGCATTGGGGTTGTCATCATGTTCTTATAAAACAGTCTGTTAACGTTTATCTGTTTTCGATTCATAAATCATAATAGGATGATGCAGATATGCCTTGGAAAATATATGGCTTCATGAGGATGCTCAGTATATTTTACAAGGATTGAAAAGGATGCAGAAGGCAAACATTAACAGACAGGTTCTGTGAATATTGGGTACATGTTCTTCAAGCACCTTAGTGGCTGAAAGAGAGTCAGTGCGCCCTGGGACTATTTTTGCATCTGAGAACAGCGATTCTTTCATTATTGTGTTCTTAGATAGCGAACATACAAAGAAGCACGTCCCTGCTGGAATATTTTGCACACTTTTTCATTTAAATAGGAGTGCTATGCAGGAACGTGTTTCTGTTTCCTCTTGTTGAGGGTATGGAGTCATATTTATATCGCAAAAACAACAGTTGATGGACAGAATGCAGAACAATGTCATACATTCACCCCAGTACAGAGATCTGGGCCTAAATCCATTGTGTTTTTTGCTCACCATGCCGTTCCAGTTTGAACCCAGCCATATGCAAATCAGTCTTGACTCTGTGCCTCCTGGGAACAGTCCAGCCCGAACAGCCAAGCCAGGTCCTCCCTGGACTGGAAACAAGCATCCTAGGACCGGTTTCGGGGTTTCACCCCTCTTCAGCCAGGATAACTTGATTCTAGTGGCATGGAGAGCACAGGACCCACGTCTGGGCATACCCTTCCCAGTCGGGGTGACAAATACATAAACAACAGTTGATGGACAGAATGCAGAACAATGTCATACATTCCCTTTGGTTTTGCTCTGTTTGCCCTAAGTTGGCAGGGTATGCCCAGACGTCCATTGCTCACTTTGCCACTGGATTTAAGCTAGCCTGGCTGATGACAGCTGATTAGCCAGAAACCGGTCCCAGGATGCTTGTTTTCGGTCCAGGGAAGACATGGCTTGGCAGTTCGGTTGGACTGTTCCCATGAGGCACAGGGTCAAACTGATTTGCATATGGCCATCTCTGAACTGGGGTGGCAGAGTGAGCTAAAGAATGGTGATGGATTAAACCCAGATCCGTTGACTGGGGGTGAGTGCTTGCATTGTTCAACACTCCGTCCATCATCCACTTTGGTTTTGCTTTGTTCGCCCTAAGTTGACAGGGTATGCCCAGACGTGGGTCCCTTGCTCACTTTGCCACTGGATTCAAGCTAGCCTGGCTGATGACGGCTGATTAGCCAGAAACCAGTCCCAGGATGCTTGTTTCCGGTCCAGGGAAGACATGGCTTGGCAGTTCGAGCTGGACTGTTCCCATGAGGCACAGGGTCAGACTGATTTGCATATGGCCATGTCTGAACTGGGGTGGCGGAGTGAAGAATGGTGATGGATTAAACCCAGATCAGTTGACTGGGGTGAGTGCTTGCATTGTTCAACCCTCCGTCCATCATTCCCTTTGGTTTTGTCATATTTATATCACCACAGCTGTACGGTATCACATGTATTCACAGAGGTGTTGGAGATGCTGAGTCATCAGTTATCTAACTTACAAAAGGACAGTAGATGGATGAATGAATGTGCGTCAACGCTGTGCGAAATTGTATCTACCCTCCTAATCTGAACTCTCAGATAAAATAGTAAATGCGTGTGTTTTTAAATGACTGTTTCTCTTTTCTAAGCCCATCTTTGGATTGGATATTATCCATTTCTAAGCCCGAGAGAATTCCCAACAGTCCCCCTAGAACCAGGGCAGAGTCAATTGCCTGATGACTAAATGACTCTGCTTGGCCCGACAAGCTTTGCAGGCGGGACAGCCTAGCGTGATAGCTCTGGCTCCATGCTCGGTATTTCAGGCCCTATGTTCAGAACTGGGAAAATATAAAAGAGAGCAGTTTTCTGGCCATGTTGTGTTTCTTCGTCTGTCACAGTGCAGCTGTCGCTTTTGGGGTCTTTGCGCCAAACTTGTCAGAGAACGGTTGTGACAGCTCTGAAGCTCAAATAAAACGCAGTTGCAAGCGTCCTTGAGTTTCTGTCTGCCTAACGAAAACACACATAATATCTGGCACTCTCTTCTGTGACTCCAACCATAAATTGAATATTAAACAGACACTGGTGCATGCTGTTCACCCTGACCTTTAAAATCAATACAGCTATACTGTCTGTGTACAGAGCGGGCCAGACTCCAATTTTCCTCCGGTTCTCTTGGGTGAAGTTAAAGTCCAATAATCAATATGCAGAAAATGGAAGAGGATTTAGGATCCCTGCCTTCTGTACAAGCCTCCTCACCCCTGCCCTAACCCAGTTCTTTCTATCTGTTGACAGGCCATCAGAAGGACTTGGGTGTCCTGTCTGTTTAGCTGCACTGAATTTGCAAGAAGGTTTAGATCACTTCGCATCTCATAACAATGATGCCACCTTCTAACCATTGCCAAATTTAGGAGCAATAAAAATATAGGCGCAGGAACTGATCTCAACGCTCTGTGAAACACAACAGCGGAATGCAAAGCGTTTCTGCCAGTGCTTAATTTGAGCCGATGGTTTCTGGACCTTAGCACCGGCACTTAATTGTCAACACAGGCTCCTATGACAGTCTGCCACATGGTGGCACTATTGATCTGACTTAGAGATCAGCACAACAACAGTCGTTTATCAATTGTAATATACATTTAAAATGACTAACACATGTCGCCCAACCAATTCTGACAGCTTTGGAGCCTTTTACAGCCTAAAATGTCACACTTGCAGGAGTGTGAGGGTTAGTAGTAGCGTTAATACTGTAATTAGCAGCACTGACAGGGGAAATGGGTGGTGCAGGCTGCAGTGGCCAACTGACGGGGGCCCTGGCACATATTTATTTACAAATTAAGCACTGGTTTCTGCATCTCTCAGCAGAGTTCCACACCTGTGGAAATAGCATCTAAAATAGGGTGGAGAACCATGCGAGGCAGAAGAGTCCAACTACCCTGTTAAAATGCTTTGTGATACCCCGCATCCTACCATTCTACATGGGATGCACCGCAAATGCAAGACCAACCCATCGGGCAACTAATCTGATTGACACCTGCATGTAGATCAATCTGATTGGTAACTGGGCAGTTAATCATCTGATTGGCTGAAGCACCATACATCCTTCCTATAGCAAAGGGAGTTCTGAGGAGGAAGAGTGAGGAGCATTTTATAGCAGAATACTCGAGGTTCCATTACAGGTGTGCCACTTGGAATGCAGTGGATTTCACTTGTTTCTTTTTTTTACAGACCTTTCTTGGGAGAGGAGTTGGCCTAACGGCTAGGGCGCTCGACCTCGGACCTGGGGAACTGGGTTTGAGTCTCGATAATGACGCTGAACATCCTGTGATTCTGGGCAAATCACTTAATCTCCCCGTGCCTAACAAAAAATGAATGTGTGTCCTCATGTAACGTAACTGGTGCTATGCAAAGTGCTCTGATACCTGATTGGATTCGGGTCAAGTTTGCGCTATATAAAACTCTGCAAGAAAAAAAAAAAAACTCTCAGTTCAGAATTGCCTTCATTAGCAAACATGTGAATTCTATACTGTGGTCAAAGAATAACTTAGTGGTAGGATTCATTTTAAAATAACGAGGTAAAGAATGTCCACCTATAAATACATCAACTTCAAAACTCCGACTTAGAGCATATCGTCAAGGTGAGCATGCTTTAGGAAACTTACATTTCCCATTTAAACTTTACATCTCCATGCCTTGAAGATATGTTGGAAGCCCATGTTGTGCAGTCAATATAGGTGCAGGGAAACCATTTCCAGTGCTATCATTTTGTAAATGTACAACTAAATATGGGCCAGATGTATATTTACAATACATTCTGTAAAAGCGGTTGCAATTTGAGCACTGATTTTTACCGAATGCACTGGTATTTTCTGTACCAATCTATGTACTAATAGGTCAGTTGAAAAAATTCTAATATTAATGAGGGAGGTCGCAAATTGCGATCCACTATGATTCGTTGGCATCACAGAGCCTGTTGGGTCAGCAGACAACTATGTCTGTGATTGCATTTAAATACTGTGGTCTATTTTTAATGAGGTTTGCTTTCCTTTAAGAAAAATGGGCTGATTTTTTTTTATCTAAAGTTTTGCCATTTTATTTTAAGACTAAGCCATGGTCACAAGACTCACTAAAGAATATGCCCATCACTTTTCATAGTATATTACTATATTTGTACAAGAGGCAGTTACCTTAAGTGTGCCACAGGATATGGTCACGATTGGACTTTAGAATATACCCATAACTTTGCCACATGCCATGGCCTTCATTTTGCTGCAGAATATGCAATCATCGACAAATCCTCAAACTCAATGCCTCCCTAGAATCCCTTGACCTGCACCACACCGTACATGGTCATTATTTCCGATGTGGCACAAACATCGGTGCATCGTGTGGCGGCAGGAAATGACCCACCATTTTTTGATGTGTCCAAAATGAATGTGCAAATGTGAGGAGTAAAACAACTGTGCAAAATCTTGAGATACTGAAAATTTCATGAGCCCCATACCTCAAAAATGTTTAAAAAATCTTTGTGTTTTTAGCCAATTTGTATGAATAAAATGTGCCAATTAGTTTATTTTGTCCCAAATCACATGCTTGAGCAGATGTCTTTTCTCTATAATCTAAAAGGACAGAAGTCAAATTATGCATAGTGTGACGTGACAATTGCTTCAAGGAGCTATCATATAATTGGCAGAAAAAACACATCGTCCACCTCCCAAGTGCTCGTTTCCTATGCATCGTACTGTAGGATGACAAGACACATATGGTCATGTCAACATGATGAGCCCAGCCTCTTCCAGTGTTAGATGCAAGCCCATCTCTCTCGTCCATCTCTGCAAATGGATGCCGGAAGTGACAGCTACTTCTTGATTAGCAACATAGTTCTCGTTTTACATCATTCACTTTTAGATATCTGGCTGAGCTCTCCATATTACAGAAGTCCACCACCATGTTTGGAGTGCCGCCTTTTACATAGGCAGTGGACCGTTGTCGCAGTTCCCCCTTTGAAAAACCAGCAGACCTCAGTGCTCTGAAGTCTTAGCATCTGCACAAAAGGCATGTTCACTGTTTGCGCTCTGATTCATAGCCTGCATCGCACAGGACTCGTATGAAGCCCCTTAGTAGAAACTGATCATCAACTCACTGGGGCAGCCATATCACTTTAGGGGAGCTTTATTTATGCTGAATAACAAACGAAGGCAGGACACAAGCACAGTATTTACCCAGGAATGATATCCATACAGTGGCGGCCGGCACGGATTTAGGGGTCGGGGGACAGGAGGGGATATGGATTTGTTTTTTTATATGGACTTTTTCGCTGGCGCGTCTCTCCTCTGCGTCAGGACTCGACTGGAACAGGAACAAGGAAGAACCCAGCAGGGTCGGATTAGGACCAAAAATAGGCCCGGGCAGCCCCAAAAAAGTGGCCCACATTTAAGGTGTGCAACCTTTCACAAAACATTGCTTGGTTAGCATCAGGAGGATCACTTTTGGAGAAATTTGTGGTACATTAAGCAATTTTAAGCTTGAAGGGTCAGTAGCATTGGTGAAGACTGGAAACACTGCAGCTGTAAAAACGGAATACTTATTTCAGTCCCAACACCTTGTACAAGGTTGCAAGAATCCTGCTCCCAATCAACTGCGTCCTCGACTCAATCAGAAATTTAGTACAAATCAAGGAGGCAAAAGGGATTAGGTCAGGATCCCTGGGAAAAGAACCTACAATGACAAGTGGAAGAGAAAAAGGGGCTCTGAAATTCCTCCTCTTGATTAACTACATATGGGTTTCATAGAATAAAATCAGTTATTTTCAGTAGCGCTCACCCTTGTTTCGGACCCCTTTTTTATAATACCAGTAATTAATAATAACTAGGGCTCCCGGGTTTATGGTATTTATTTTTTGGGCATTACCGTCTGCATTTATCCAAAATAATATTTTTTGTCAACTTTATCTGTATTTATCCATATTTATGATGGGTTTTGTGAAAAAATAAAGCTGAAACTTGTAAATTTCCACATTTATTTAACCAATAAATATGCAGTCATGCTTGAATGCCTGCCAGGTTTCAGTGATATGAACACCCGCAGAAGATAAATCAATGCACTTATATGAAAATATGCACATTTCAGTATCAGCCTTGTGATTATCTACTGCTGTCGAAGCCTCTTTACTAAAATTCCTTTTTTAAACCCCTTCCCTATCAATCCACACAGTTATTGTACTGGCAGTCATGGCAAAGTGTACTTCGAAACACTCTAAAAGCACCCAATTTCCGTTTTTATCCACATTCAAAAATAAATACAGACAAGAAAATAAATGTTTTTTCAGTCTGTAGTTATCTTAAAAAATCAGTAGAAACAGAAAACAGGGAGTCGTAATAATAACCTATTATTCACTAGTATAACAAAAAATATGCCCACCCTTGCTGCGGCCTGAGGCAGTAAATCACGGCTGGCAAAGGCTCATCGAGGCACCTGCAACAGTCATCAGCGAGATTGACCAGGACTAGCAAAGTCCTAACCTTGGCCTCTGGATCATGCCAGGCCTCAAGACCTCCCCATGAGTGGCATGCTGTAGTGTCACTGGTACCGGTAGCCCTGGGCGCTGTTGTGGTAATCCCTACCGTGCCCAGGGCTACCCATCGGTCATGCTGTCAGCTCATCCTCTCCCATCTCATCACGGGGAGAGGGATTGGCAAGAGCCTCATTCACCGCACCATACCTTATGACAAGGTGAGGTGAAAAAGCAAGAAACTGACAGCTGGATCCTATGCAACACTGTGCAGACTCCCAACGTTGTGCTTCAGTTCACGTGGCTGGAAGAAACTGTGTACCTGCCCTGAGAGTCTATCCAATACCATTATCTGAAGCACAACAGGTCAGGGAGCTGAAAGTAAGTAAGTAAAATAAACCCCTGTGAAATGTTATGTGTGTATGTGTGCTGTGTATATGAGTGATAGTGTAACTAAGTGAGATTGAGTGAGTCCAAGGGAGTGGGAATAATTTAGACTGAGTTAGCATTAGAGAGTGAGCTAAAGTGAGTGCAAGTGAGTGTGAGCTAGAGAGACTGAGTGAGAGAGAATGAAGAAGAGTGAGGGTGGTAATTCTTGCTATATGATGCACCTGGGTAAAATGCAAGCACCTAAGCTGTAATTCCTGGCATATGGAACAGCCGTGGCAAAATGCTGGTGCTGACATACTGGGCATTATTCTTGGTACAAGGAAAACTAAGGAAAAAAGCAGGCACTGACATATTGGAGGTAATTCTTGGCATATGGGCTGCAGCACCCATGGCAAAATGCTGGTGCTGGCACACTAGAGGTAGTTTGTTGTCTATGGGATGCCAGTGGTAAAAAGCTGGCACTGGCATATTGTAGATCATTCTTGGCATGTGGGACACCTTCAGCAAAATGCTGGTGCTACCATACTCAAGATCATTCTGTACATTAGTCAGGACAACCATTTCATATTGGGTGGGGGACTCAGGCAGCCACAAAATTCTGGCCTTGACAGTGTAGTGGTAATTTTGAACTTTGGGTCACCCATCACATATATATGGATGCAGTCAATGGCAACATTCTGCCACTGGGATACTGTATGTAACTTTTGGCATATGGGAACCATCTTTACCAAAATAATTCTAGCCCTGATACATGGAGATTATTATTAGCACCCACTGCACATTTTGAATTAAATAGGAGTCAAATGTTTTCTTTGACTTGGCACATCTTTAAAGTACTTCATTATTTAGTAAGAGCACTTTGAGAGCAAATGTTTTTTGAGCAAGTGTATATGAAAATTCTGATTTAAAGTATACTATTTAACCTCCTTTTTTAAAAGGTTTTTTAGGGGGAGACACCCCATGAACCTTCCTTGAAGTTGGGCATACTCGCTTTGCTTGCTCACAGGAATGCAGAGCAAGTATTACACCACTACACTTTCAAAGCAGGTTTTTGACTTTTTTCAACCCCTGTATGTAAGACACAGGCATAATTTAGTTTCCTATTCCATTTCTTTTATAGTGCTATGTGTCATAGTGTAGGGTTACATAGCGATTTACATCATACTCACATATTGTACACAGAAAATGAATCATACAAGTGTGTAAATCAATTCATAGGAAATGTTACATAAGGCAATGATGGTTACAAGGTATAAAAGTAGCATATCTTCCATATTGGTTGGTATAATCTGTTGAGTGCTTAGTCTGGTGAAAGAGAGAAGAATTTAAAACATAACTCAGTGGTTGGAGTTGTCGGCACTAATGAGAATTTATTACTACCCAAAGCATCCTTTTTTAGCAATATCAAAATAAAGAAAGATTGATTAAAAATTAAATAAGCTTCTATGCTTTACGGTCTGCATGCAGCTTCTTGAAGCTGGCACATAACTTGGGGCACTGGAATTATGTGATTCAGCAGCCACAGCATTTTCTGTGTAATTATGGATTTGCCACTTAATTCTTTATCTACTGCATAATATGCAGATTTGTATGAAAAAAATTGTTTCTAACTCAGTCAGTTGAAATGTTGCAGAAACTTGGTGACACGTGTTCCTGCACATAGGAAGGGCCTCCTCAAATGTTGACTGGTCATCTTTCAGTTGTTATTGCTGTATTTGATTGTTAAACTGATACTAAGGGGGTGAAACGTTTTCCCAGACTGGGATGACAGTGTTATAAAGTTACAAAATAATGAAACAATACCATAAAAATGTTACATAATATGTCTTTTCGTGCCCCAAAATGTAGTCAACCGCCGCAAAAGTAGGTCCTCCCTACGGCATAATTCCAATGGCAGAGATTATAATTTATAAGGTGTAAGTAACAAAAGAGCAGTAACCCATTGACCTTTCTACATAAAATACAAATCTGTGATCTGCTAGCTACAGCACATTGTGTTTGCAGCAGGCATATAAACCCTCCCTGCTACCTTTTGATGAGTTAAACCTGACTAGACAAAACACAGATCTCCCCAGCAAATTAATGCTGCAAGTAAACACAATATACTGCGAATGTGCTGGGTAGATTACCTAATGAAATTTGAACCGGCCAGGTCGAGGTGAAAATCGACAAAGTACCTGACCTGGGCTGGCCTTCCGGCGCAGACTTTCAGCCTTTTTGCACTCCCCCACCCCCTCCCACTATGGCCTAAATGTGAAGTCCTCGTGGAGGAGTGGTCAGGTGAAATGTGAATGGCTCGCCCCATGGAGGCCAAGGTGAGAACTGACAACTAGGTGAGAATGGCCCAAAAGCCACAACATCGCCTGTCCTCTTTGCACACTGTGCGCTGTTGAAAGAGGCCCAAAAAGAATAGCAGACCCTGCTGGCACTTAAGCACCGGCCCATCGGCCCATGCCCGAGTTCCCGCATCGGCAATCTGAATCTGGCACCCAGACTCCCCTAACCATGCAGCGTTGTGATTGGTCAGAGAGCCATGGTTCAGCGCTCAGCCAGGTAATGGGGACCTGGGCATGTTCTCAACGCAGACTGTAATGCAGCCTGCGTTGACAACATGCAAAGTGCGCACAAATGTCTGACAGACTCAAAAGGGCCGGCCAAGCATTCATGCGCATTTGGAGTATGCAAACCACTCCTCCCCTGCCCTGCTCTGAGAGCATAAATGCCCCGCCCACCCCGTCCGCAAAGCAGCAGGAACAAATGAAATGATAATAACATTCAGTTATTGTCGTTTTACTTTTCCTTTCGTTACACTGCTTAAAGCAGTGGGCGCCTTAGCCGAGGAGCCGCCCCTGTATCCATACGTGCGGTACTTAAACCCTCAGCCACTCCAGTGTGCTCCCCACTAGATGAAGCATCTCTTAGTCTTAAGACACCTGTATTTGACTAATATATATCTATATTCAGAGGATTGTTTACTCCATCTGTTGGCTAAGAATAGCTTGAGTCTGCAGCATGTTTCGCATAAGTAGGCAAGATTGCAATTCTTGAACCCATAATCCACGACCTGGCAGTAGGTACTGGTGGTGTGTCTGAATAAGGCTGTTATGTTATGTTACATGGGGATTTATATAAGCGCACGTTCACCTACAGGTCTCTTGGCGCTGAGGAGTCTAAGCAGAAAAAAAACAGAGAAAAACAGGTAAAGGATCAGCTAATTGTAGGCCAGGGTGAACAGCCAGGTTTTTAGTAGTTTCCTTAACCGCATGTAGTTAGCCTCAAGCCTAATAGAAGTAGGCAGTGAGTTCCAAAGCTTCGGGCCCAGATAGGAAAACCGGATCCCTCCAATACGTTTCCGTCTGATTCTGGGCAGGTAGAGCTATGCCCACACACTGCGGTTTTCAGCTCTTTAAACACGAGTGCGCGCTCCAAGCTGCCAAGGCCCACCCTGGCGAGCTGAAAAGAGCTTGCCTTTGCTCGCAGTGCGCTGGCCCGGGGCCAGGCGCTCGGTGCAGGTGTCTGAAATTGGATAACTCCGATGGACGAATTCCCCTTTCAAAGGGCTGCCGGCTGCAGTGAGGAAGAAAGCACCGTGCCACGCGGGGGCCTGTCGGTCTGCCAAGTACCTGGCGAGCTTTCATATCACATATTCATTCTGCTCGTGAGATTTCCTTCGACAACATTTTCTTGACCAAAACAGACGTGAAGCTGGGAGCGCTGCGTAGTGAGAAGCCGGGACGCTCAAAACACAAACCAGCACCCCTGCGCCCAGCCTTCTTCTTCACACCCTTCCAAGCGGCAGGGCACATCGCACGTCCATCCAATCAGAACACTGCAGACAGCCTCCGCCGCCCTCACCCATGTCATATTATGCTGGGTTAGACACCCCAACCTGCCTCACTCAAACATGCAGCAGTGCATCTCAAAACCATGATTTACACGCTTTTGATGGAGCAATCCTGTATCCCTGGAAAATCCGTTTCAGCAACAGTGAATTCTGCATCCCTGGCCTCTGGGTTCTTGTTGCAGGAATCCTGTATCCCTGTCCCTGGAATATCCGTTTCAGCAGCGGTGAATTCTGCATCCCTGCCCTCTGGGCTGCTGCTACGGGAATCCTGTATCCCTGTCCCTGGAATATCCGTTTCAGCAGCGGTGAATTCTGCATCCCTGCCCTCTGGGCTGCTGCTACGGGAATCCTGTATCCCTATCCCTGGAATATCAGTTTCAGCAGCTGCTACGGGAATTCTGCATCCCTGCCCTCTGTGCTTCTGCTGCAGGAATCCCGTATCCCTGACCCTGGAATATCCGTTTCAGCAGCTGTGAATTCTGCATCCCTGCCCTCTGGACTTCTGCTGCAGGAATCCCGTATCCCTGACCGTGGAATATCCGTTTCAGCAGCGGTGAATTCTGCATCCCTGCCCTCTGGGCTGCTGCTACGGGAATCCTGTATCCCTATCCCTGGAATATCAGTTTCAGCAGCTGCTACGGGAATTCTGCATCCCTGCCCTCTGTGCTTCTGCTGCAGGAATCCCGTATCCCTGACCCTGGAATATCCGTTTCAGCAGCTGTGAATTCTGCATCCCTGCCCTCTGGACTTCTGCTGCAGGAATCCCGTATCCCTGACCCTGGAATATCCGTTTCAGCAGCGGTGAATTCTGCATCCCTGCCCTCTGGACTTCTGCTGCAGGAATCCCGTACCCCTGTCCCTGGAATATGCGTTTCAGCAGCGGTGAATTCTGCATCCCTGCCCTCTGTGCTTCTGCTGCAGGAATCCCGTATCCTTGTCCCTGGAATATCTGTTTCAGCAGCGGTGAATTCTGCATCCCTGCCCTCTGTGCTTCTGCTGCGGAAATCCTGTATCCCTGTCCCTGGAATATGCGATTCAGCAGCGGTGAATTCTGATTTCCAAAACTAGGTACTCTAGCACTAGTGAGCCCTATATGGAATGGCTCTGATCGATGAGTGATATTTACAGTGAATTCTGCATTCATGCCCCCTGGGCTCTTGGTGCAGGAAACCTGTAATCCTAATCCAGGTACTCTAGCACCAGTGAGCCCCATATCTATTGGCTGTGCTCCATTGGTGATATTTGCAGTGGATTCTGCATCCCTGCCCTCTGGGCTCTTGCTGCAGGAAACCTGTAATCCTAATCCAGGTACTCTAGCACCAGTGAGCCCCATATCTATTGGCTGTGCTCCATTGGTGATAGTTGCAGTGGATTCTGCATCCCTGCCCTCTGGGTTCTTCCTGCAGGAAACCTGTAATCCTAATCTAGGTACTCTAGTACCAGTGTGTTTTATATATCATGGCTCTGTTGCATGAGTGACATTTGCAGTGGATTCTGCATCCCTGCTCTCTGGGCTCTTGCTGCAGGAATCCTGTATCTAGGCACTCTAGCACCAGTGAGTGCTATATCTAATGGCTCTCTTCCACGAGTGATATTTGCAGTGAATTCTGCATCCCTGCTCTCTGGGCTCTTGCTGCAGGAATCCTGTATCTAGGCACTCTAGCACCAGTGAGTCCTATATCCAATGGCTCTCTTCCACGAGTGATATTTGCAGTGGATTCTGCATCCCTGCCCTCTGGGCTCTTGCTGCAGGAAACCTGTAATCCTAATCCAGGTACTCTAGCACCAGTGAGCCCCATATCTATTGGCTGTGCTCCATTGGTGATAGTTGCAGTGGATTCTGCATTCCTGCCCTCTGGGTTCTTCCTGCAGGAAACCTGTAATCCTAATCTAGGTACTCTAGCACCAGTGTGTTTTATATATCATGGCTCTGTTGCATGAGTGACATTTGCAGTGAATTCTGCATCCCTGCTCTCTGGGCTCTTGCTGCAGGAATCCTGTATCTAGGCACTCTAGCACCAGTGAGTCCTATATCCAATGGCTCTCTTCCACGAGTGATATTTGCAGTGGATTCTGCATCCCTGCCCTCTGGGCTCTTGCTGCAGGAATCCTGTATCTAGGCACTCTAGCACCAGTGAGTGCTATATCTAATGGCTCTCTTCCACGAGTGATATTTGCAGTGAATTCTGCATCCCTGCTCTCGGGGCTCTTGCTGCAGGAATCCTGTATCTAGGCACTCTAGCACCAGTGAGTCCTATATCCAATGGCTCTCTTCCACGAGTGATATTTGCAGTGGATTCTGCATCCCTGCCCTCTGGGCTCTTGCTGCAGGAATCCTGTATCTAGGCACTCTAGCACCAGTGAGATCTATATCCAATGGCTCTCTTCCACGAGTGATATTTACAGTGAATTCTGCATCCCTGCCCTCTGGGCTCTTCCTGCAAGATTCCTGTATCAAGGCACTCTAGCACCAGTTTGTCTTATATACAATGGCTCTCTTCCACGAGTGATATCTACAGTGAATTCTGCATCCCTACCCTCTGGGCTCTTGCTGCAGGAATCCTGTATTTCTAATCTAGGTACTCTAGCACCAGTGAGTCCTATATCTAATGCCTCTGTTCCATGCGTGAAATTTGCAGTGAATGTTGTATCCTCTGGTTCTGCTCACATGAAGCATTGAATCCAATACGGCTTGACTCTGTGAAGCCACAATCTCTAGCTAGGCCCGGCCTCTATGTTTCTGCAGTGTTGGCAGATTATGCAGTGTATACTTTACTGATCTACTCTGTGCATTTCTAGCAATAAAACTTGTATCCCTCTCCTCTGCGCTCTTGCAGCAGGAATCCTGTATTCCTGAACCGTACCCAGATGCAACATTGAGTCATGTATCCTTGTTCCTGTTGCAATAGTGAATTTCTGAGCCGATTTGCATCCTTATGCTTTGGGCCCTTGATATGATGAATAGTGTACCCTGCACTCTTGCGACATCACTGGGTTTTGCATTCTCGCCGTAGTAAAGGATTGGTCTATAAACTCACTCTCCATAAATCTGCACTCTTGCAGCAGAGATGTATTTTACAGTGCACCCTATAACCCTGGACTCCTTACTCTTTTCACAGTACATCCTGTACCCCCGTCTCTGCTCTCTTGTAGTGGGTGTGCATTCTTCAGTGAACTTTGGGTACCAGGGCTCTGTGCTCTAGCACAGATAATTCCACTATCCCTCGGATCTGTACTTGCAGCAGTGTTGTACCTTACAATGAATACTATTTCCCTGGATCTGTGCTGTTGCACCAATGAATCCTGTATCCCTGTACTCCTCTCTCTTAATCTGATGAATTCTGTATCCTTGTACTAATCTCACTTGCACCGATAAATCCTGTATCCCTGTACTCCTCTCTCTTAATCTGATAAATTCTGTATCCTTGTACTAATTTCACTTGCACCGATGAATCCTGTATCACTGTATGCTTCTCTCTCCCATGGATGAATCCTGTATCCCTGTACTCCTTTCTATTGCACCGATGAATCCTGTATCCCTGTACTCTTATCTCTTGCTTCAATGAATACTGCATCCCTGTACTGTTCCATTTGGCATCAACGAATCCTGTATCCCTGTACTCCTCTGTCTCACACCAATAAATCCCACATCCCCAAATCTTCTTTCTTGCATCAATGAATCCTTTATCCCTGTACTCTTCTGTCTCGCACCAATGAATCACGTATCCCTGTACTCTTCTCTCTTTCATCAATGAATCCTGTAACCCTGTTCTCCTGCACCAATGAATCCTGTATACCTGTACTATTTTCTCTTGCATCAATGTATCCTGTATTCCTGTACTCTTCTCTCTTGCATCAATGAATGCTGTATCTGCGTCTCTCGCATCAATGTATCCTGTAACCCTGTACTCTTCTCTCTTGCATCAATGAATGCTGTATCTGCGTCTCTTGCATCAATGAATCCTGTATTCCTGTTATCTTTTCTCTTGCACCAATGACTCCTATCTGCCTGTACTGTTCTCCCTCACATCAATGACTACATTATCCCTGTAATGTTCTCTCTTGCATCAATGAATCCCATATCCCTGTACTCCTCTGTCTCACATCAATGAATCCTGTATCCCTTTACTCTTCTCTCTTCTATCAATGAATCACCCATCCCTGTACTCTTCTCTCTCATATCATTGACTACTGTATCCCTGTACTCTCTTCTCTTGCATCAACGAATCATGTATCCCTGTACGCCTCTCTCTCGCACTAATAAATCCCACGTCCCCAAACTCTTCTCTCTTGCATCAATGAATCTTTACCCCTGTACTCTTCTCACTTTCATCAATGACTCCTGTATCCCTGTACTGTTTTTCCCCCTCGCGTCAATGAATCCAGTATCCCTGTACTCTTCTCTCTTGCATCAATAAATCCTGTATCCCTGTACTGTTCCCTCGTTCATCAATGAATCCCGCATCCCTGTACTCTTCTCTCTTGCATCAATGAATCCACTGTCCCTGTACTCTTCTCTCTTGCATCAATGAGTCCTGTATCCCTGTACTCCGATTTCTCGCACCAAATAATCCTGAATCCCCAAACTCTTCTCTTTTGCATCAATGAATCCTGTATCCCCATACTCCTCTCTCACATCAATAAATACTGTATCCCCATACTCTTCTATCTCACATCAATGAATACTGTATCCCTGTACTCTTCTCTTGCATCAGACTCCCGTATCCCTGTCCTTTTCTCTCTTGCATCAATGAATCTTGTATCCCTGTACTCTTTGCTCTTGCATCAATTAATCCCATATCAACGTACTCTCCTCGCTCGCATCAATGACTCCTGTATCCCTGAACTCCTCTCCCTTGCATCAATGACTCCTGTATCCCTGAACTCTTCTCTTGCATCACACTCCTGTATCCCTGAGCTCTTCTCCCTTGCATCAATGAATCCCGTATCGCTGTACTCTGCTCTCTCGCACCAATGACTCCTGTATCCCTGTACTCTTTTCTCTCGTATCAATGAATCCCATATCCCGTACTCTTCTCTCTCACAACAATGAATCATGTATCTCGTACTCTTCACTCTCACATCAATGACTCTCATATCCCTGTACTTTTCTCTCTTGCATCAATGGATCTTGTATCCCTGTACTCTTCTCCCTCGCACCAATGACTCCCATATCGCTGTACCCTTCTCTCACTCACATCAATGAATCCTGTATCCCTGTACGCTTTGCTGTTGCGTCAATGAATCCCATATCCCTGCACTCTTCTCACTCGCATCAATGACTTCTGTATCTCTGTACTCTTCTCCCTCGCACCAATGACTCCTGTATCGCTGTACCCTTCTCTCACTCACGTCAATGAATCCTGTATCCCTGTACTCTTTGCTCTTGCATCAATGAATCCCATTTCCCTGTACTCTTCTCACTCGCATCTATAACTCCTGTATCTCTGTACTCTTCTCTCTCGCATCAATGAATCCCATATCCCTGTACTCTCATCCTCTTACTAACGAATGCTGTATCCCTGTACTCTTCTCTCTTGCATCAATGAATCCTGTATACATTTGCTCTGCATCTTTGCAGGGATGATTCCTCCATCCTTGGAATATGTATTCTTGGAGCACTTCTGTACTTAACAGGAAAAGTGATATATCTGGACTCGGATCACTTACAGCAAGAATTCCCGTGTCCCTATGTTCTAGTGGCAGATAATTTGTAATCCCTCACCTCTGTTCTGTTGAGATAGTGATTATGGGCCAGATGTATCAAACAGTTTTGCCCATTCTGTGTCTATGGGAAAATGTGTTCATACATCTTGCCCCTGTTTCTCTGTAGCTGTCTTTTGCGGCAGTGAATCTAGTACCTCAGTCCTCTGTGCTCTTGAAGTAGTGGTTGGTTTTGCAGTAAATCCTTTATCCCTGGTCAGAGCCCTCTTACAGCAGGTTTACATTTTACAGTGAATCTTGCATCACTAATGCCCGGACTTCACACTACACTCCTGGTCTTTGTACTTTTGAGGAACAGCTGTATTTTCTAGTGAATCCTCTATTGCTGGTGGATACTTCTGCTCTCTTGTAAAAGTGCTGGTTATGCACCATCAATTGTAGCCTTCGGGTACATCCTCTTGCAGCAGATTTCACAATGAAGATTATATCGATATGCTGTCCCTGCATAATGGATACATTTGGCAGAACATATTGTATCCTAGAGGGTGCAGCATTCAAAAGTGTGAGTATTTATACAGACGTGGATTTCTGTTTTCTGTAGCCATGTCTCTCAGTTTGAGATTTGGCAGGAATGACTGGGAGGTAGATCAAATCCTTAGGTGGAGCCAGTGCTTAATGTGTACTGGTGGTTTGCGGTGCTCAGCACCTGCACTTAATTGTCAGCACCTGCTTTAGAGACAGTCCACCACATGGTAGCACTATCTTTTTAATTTTGAGGTGAGCACAACAACCGCGTTTAAGTCAATATACATTGAAAATTAATAATACTAGCTTCTTATGCCATTATTATAGCTTCGTGTGGCCTGAAATAGCCTGAATTGTCACACTTGTAGGACTGCTATGGATAGGTTTTATGTTGGTACAGTCCTTGGCAGTGATGGCAGGGTATGGGTAGTGCAAGCTGCAGTCACCTTCTGAGAAGGGCCCAGGCACTTAATTGTTTACAAATTAAGCACTGAGTGGAGCAGGTCTGTGCCCTGAAAAGCAATAAAAAACAGACAAGGAAACAGGGACATATAGGGCCTGCTAATTCCTTTATCCTCAGCTGAACTATAAAAATCACAGCTCATGTGAAAAGCATAGTGTTGGGTGACCGGCCCAGATGTTACCACCAACATATTGTTTCTAAAGCCAGGATTAGATGTCAAGTATACTAGGCATCTACTATTAGTGAGGTGGTGCCATATACCTACCCAACCCAGCAAATGTCCTCATTGTTGGGTGTAAAATTAAGATTTCTTTAGAGCGCTGCATGAATTGACCTTCTTTTTAAGCACTCTCAATGTTTGAAGGAAAGAGACCAAAGTCAGCCGGAGTTTGTGAGGCCTTTTCTTGGGGTTCACTGACTTTGGTGGATACTGTTGTTCACCTTTGGCATCCCATGGCCTCACAGTCTATTTCATTTGAAGAGACAAAACAGGATATCCTTCTTTGTACACTTAACTCTTATAGATCAGCGATAAAAAGACGGAGGTTACTGTGAAAGTTACCCTTTAAAGTCTATGATAGATAGCATAGGGTAAATGTTCTTTACAATATGTTAAGTAAGTATACTATTGCCTTCTGCTATTGGTTATTGTTTGTCCAATAAAACTCTATTTATGAATTTGACGAACAAGGAATTCACACTCCTAGTTACACAGACCACATCTCTTGTAGGGGGTCACTAGTTACGCTTTTTAGGCCACCCTACTTTTAGAGAACAGCCACCTTTTTCATCTCACTGGAACCGGTGCTACATCCAGGCCATTACAGGCAGCTGCCTTACAGCAACACCACAAATGACCACAAGAGGGATTCAGATTGCAACTAATGGCCTAAAAGTTGGCTTTTTTCCAAGGGGTAAGGGAGCTCCATAAAGGCTCCAAAACGTCTTGCACCAGAAAGCTTTGGACTAGTCACAGCAAGAAATGTGCTTCCTTCTACCATTTTAAGCCCATCTCAGTTGATATTATTGGGTTCTAATAAATTAGGTCCTTTATAAATCCAATGTGTGGCGGCTCAGATTGATGCCAAGTGCTACTGCTGTGGGATTAGGCATCAGCTGAAATGAGCATCCGCTGGACTCAATGTCCACCAATTTACCAAATGCCGCTGCAGTTCTCGCTTCTCAGGTTTGGCACCAGCGAGGGTGAAGCAGATACCATCTGCTTTAGAACAATCTCACCATCCAGATGCAGCGCCCTTGTGGGGCGTTTGTTTGTTCCGCTATCATTGGGCTTTTGAGACTTTGAAGCATCCAGATACAAATGAGGAACAGTAAATGATTGTGAATGCCAAAAGCAAAGCTACTAAAAAGCAAAGGGTTTGCTATCTGATACCGCCGCTGCCCCTGAGTGGAAAGAAATGAAAGCCGCTGATGCCATCTTTCCTCAGCGTGCTCCTTCAGCCCGCGGACGGCGAATGGACAGCTGCCAATGGCCTACATATCCAGCCAGGGAGAAAAGGGCAGGGGTAATGGAGAATGCAGCTGCTCCTGGAGCGCGGCAAAGCAGCAATCTGGTTTAAAGGGAAACTCACATTTTTATTGTAATGCTTTCTTTTTTTGTATCAATCCTGTTGGTTGCTCGTTGCTTGCTGGCTACTGCACCTATGCATGGATGAACCTGCAACTCAGCCATTATACAAGCGATGGATGCCCCAACCCACAGAAGCAATTGGATGGGGTTGGGCTGTAAAAAGTCCAAAACCGCAGAAAGTCCAAGAAAATTATTAATCGGTCTCATATAAGTTACTCATATATTTTGATGTCAACAACATTTGTAGACTAAGCGATCCCAACATGCCATGCGCTAAAATAAATGTTATAAATATATTAAATAAACTCTATCTAGAGCAATTGTCTTTCAAGCAGCGCTTGTTCGCCTGTGAACTGAGCCCTGCAAATATTTTAGACCCAATTGGTGGCACTCTGAGCTCAGATGTATAGTTTATTATTATTATTCACTCTCAGATAATAAAAGTTACTCCTGCCAACGTGAATCGATCAAACGTGGGACTTTCTCACGGCAGGAAAAACTTTCTATACCACTCAATTCCCATTTAAAAGGGAAAAAATTGACTGTATTGGAACCAACATTATCCATCGGCAGAAAAGTAATATTCAGTGATGCTGCTGTGACCAGATGTACTGCATAAAGGTCCTGTAAAATAGAAACAGTAAACAATGAGGCCATGATTCTTTAGCTGCCCCTGAGACAAACATTACTCTTTGCACATCTCTAATAGTTATGATGTGCTCATAGTTACCTCTGGGACACATGACTAGCTACCCAGGATTGTGCACTGATGACAGTGTTGAAGCGTATGACATGATAAACCAAATTACTGAAGACACTGATGGGTCGAGGAAGCATGTCTGGAAAAGGAAGATTTGCGGTGAAGCCACATTCAGTGGCTAAATGATGTCGGTCGTTGCAGGTGGAGGGCACCGGCACTCATTTTTAAGGAGCCGGGCCTTATCCGTCTTGAAAGCAAGCAAGATCAAGAAAGGTAACAAAGGGAGAAAGAAGGAAGAGAAAGGTAGGAAAAGAGCAGCAAAGCAAGGAAGGATGAACACGAACCTGCAAGATTGAGATGAGAGTGAGGAAGCGTATGAGGGTGGAGGAAAGAGATGCATGAGGTGGAATCAAGACTATACCCCGGCAATCAGCAGTGGCAATGACTATTTTAGGCACAATATATATCTCAGTGCAAATTAGAACATTCCTTGATAAATCGATATGCGCCTGCAACTACCACCTCTTCCTCTCCGCAAATTCTTGACACCTTCACCCCGCAGTCTAACCTGTCTTAGGTTTCTTCATTGATCTACATTAACCCCCTCCCATACTCTACTGATAGGAAACTCTGGGTACCATCCCGCCCCATCTTGCTTTGATGCAATTCACTTGCATCAGATCTGCATCCCTGCTTCACTCGTGTTCCATGTGAATTAAACTAGTGCATTTGAAGCACACAAAGATGTATATACAGAAACGAATCATCACAACTATAGCATGGAGTGCAGATCACAGTTCGCATGGAGCAAAGGTTGGTACCTATTAATGAATGTATATACAGTTTAAGACCACTTCCACTTTCTATTTATGTCCTCCTCTTGAAGCTCATGTAAAGGACACCTTGGTCACATTTGGGGAGAATTCCCTCCAGACTCCACATACCTCGTTACCTCTGGAGGGGAGGGGGGTTGGGGGGGGGTCCGCTTTATCAGTAGTCTCCTAAGTTCTGGTATGCTCACATTCACACCGGAGACCTTTGCAACTGTTATCTGGGCCTACATCCATCTAGGCACAGTAAGCAACCGACTGTGGGCTTTCCTAACATACCAAAGTAGGCATTCCTTCTTCAGCAAGTATCTTTGCTTATATGCAGGAATGGCTTTAGCGTTGGTGGCTCATGGTGCAACAGTCTGTTTTGGCGCCCTCCCACCACCCTCCTATGATCTACTTCTCCACGCATTCCCTCACTACCGCTCTCCAACAATGCCTCTCACCTCTCCATTGCCCCTCTCTGACATAATTTTTTTAATTTGATATTGCTACTCATAGTTCCTCACACTCAGTTGTGTAATCTGCATGGAACAAGTTCTTTGCAGCATGCACATTAACCCTCTGCGCTACTTTATGATGAGTCAAAACTGCCACTAGAAAAAATTCAGATCTTTCACCAGCAGGAACATTAATCACCAAAGTTATCTTGACATTTTTATAGTTGCCTGAAAATTGCTGGACGCACAAGGAAGTTCATGTGCTTTTAAACTAAACCCATAAGTTATTTAAAACACAGTGCCCCTCACAAAGTAAGCACCAGCTGTGGCTGCACCGGTTGCACTGCCCTAAAGCCATTCCTGCTTACATGTATTGTATTGTATTGTATTGTAATTGCATTTGTATAGCGCTTACTACCCCTGACTAGGCGTCGAAGCGCTTTTTCGGCAAGTAGCACGCTACTCCGGGACCCATTGAGCATTAGTGTTGAACTAGTATAGTGAAACATGCAAGTAAATTTTAAGTGTTTGATAGGTTAGTCAGTTATTTGGATTCGGAAGGATAGCAGAAGGATAGAAGAGGAAAAAAGGTTTGTATTTATATAGCGCTTGTTACCCCCTGATGGGGTGTTGAAGCACGCTACTCCAGAAACCATAAAGGATTAGTTGTGAATTAGTATGGTGAAATATGAATGTAATTTGAGTGGTGGAAATTAGTCAGTTATTTGGAGTGAGACGGATAGCGGAGGGATAGAAGGGGAAGAAAGGTTTGCATTCATATAGCACCTGTTACCCCTGATGGGTGTTGAAGCCCTTTTCTGGCGAGTAGCACGCTACTCCAGACCCCATAAAGGATTAGTGTTGAAAATTAGTATAGTGAAATATGAAGTACTTTGAGTCGTGGATATGTTATTCAGATATTTAGATAGAGAAGGGTAGGTGGCGGGATAGAAGAGGGAAAGAGGTTTGTATTTATATGGCGCTTGCTTCCCCTAATGGGGTTTTGAAGCGCTTTTTTGGTGAGTAGCATGCTACTCTGGAACCCATAAGGATTAGTGTTGAATTAGTATGGTGAAACATTAAATTAATTTGAGTGGTGGAGAAGTGTAGGTCACTGGTTAGAGGAGGCATACCCTGAAGCAGAGGTCAGACCCGGGACCAGGGTTCAATTCCCGACGCGGCAGGGTCCGGAGCCCAATTGTCCACGGACTCGATAATTCTCGCTTCGGTGCCCACTCTAAGCACGAGTTCACACTATGCAGCTCTGGGCAACAAGCTTGCTTAATCTCCACAACGGCCCCCCCCCCGCGGCGGGAGGCCTGGCTTTCACCTTGGGGATGCCCAGTACGGGTTATCTCACAGGGAAAAACCAGGACGGGTTCCTAATGCAAGCGCCAAGATGCCCAAGGGTAAGTTGAGCGCTATATAAGAACACATAATAATAATAATAATAATAATGTTAGTCAGTTATTTGGATTGAGAAGGGTTGGGGAGGGGTAGAAAAGGGAAAAAGGTTTGCATTCATATAGCACTTGTAACCCTGATGGGGTGTTGAAACGCTTTATTGGCGAGTCGCACGCTACTCTGGAACCCATAAAGGATTAGTGGTGAATTAGTATAGTGGAATATGGAATTTGAGAAGTGAACATGTTAGACTGTTATTTTGATTGAAGGATAGTGGAGGGATAGAATAGTGAAGGATTTTTTCATATTTTTTTTTCGGTCATAGCAGTAGGAGGAGTAAAAAGGGTTTTTGGAGGGGAAGAGTCAGAGGGAAGAGTTTAGAAAGGTTTGTTTTGTGGGATCGGTATAGTAAAAGAGGTGTCATATGATGCAAGGAGGGGGAGAGAGTTAAGAAACGGTTGTTTTGGGGATCATAGTAGTGGTATGGGGTTTGGGATAAATGAGAGAGTGGACGTAGAGGATATATTGATAGATGTATAGGGTGAGAGATAGGGTAGTGCATTGGAAAGAGTAGTAGAAAGAAGTTTGAGATGAGTCAGAAAGTTGGGCTAGAAGATATATTGAGAGAAGTATAGGCTGAGAAATTAGGTAGTGCATTGGAAATTCTAAATTAGAAGAAAGTGATAAATATATAGACCCATAAGTACATTGAAAGTATATAGATGCATAAAGGTGGTAAGTGTATGTAGATTAAAGATATTGATAGAGGTATAGGATGAGAAATAGGGTAGTGCAGGAGAAAAGTTGCAGACACACAGATCCAAGTACATGGAGGTACATAGATGGACAATGGAGGTAATTACATGTAGACCAAAAATCATTTTTTTTTTAACAACATAATTACTCTACACGTTTATACAAAGCAGTACACAAAGATAGGTACATATCTACAGTGAAAATAAATGCTTCTATACAGAGGGATATGCTGTAAATTTCTGTTTGCCTGTGGTGCTTATGTGGGGAAGAGCCAATTCTTGAGTAGTTTTCTGAAGATAAGGTGGTTTTCGGTCGATCTTATGTTGGGGTTAAAGAGTTCCATAGTTTGCCTGCTTGAACAGAGAAGGATGTGCCACCCATGGTTTTTTCTTGTATCGGGATTTTGAGGCCAGATGCCCCTTTGAGCGGAGGTTCCTTTGTTGAATGTGTTTGGTGATTTTATTCTTGATGAAGAGCGGTCCCATTCCATGTATTGCTTTGTATGTATTTATATAATTCAAATCTAGCTGCAAAGCCAAAGTGCTGTACAGAGTTGCCCAGGTGGATGCAGATTGCTTATGAGGGACTGGTATCACTTTCTGTAGTGTCGGTGGTCGTGGACTGTAAACAAACGGATGTTTTCCTTAAAAAGATGGAGCCAGTTTCCTGGATTTGGCTGCAGTCAAGATGTGCTTCTCAGTATCCCGCTCTCCCGGAGGGCCTGCAATTTTAACTTGGCCCACCAGTGGCGTAGGAAGGGGGGTGATCTGCCCCAGGCGGCACCCCCTGCTCTTACATGCGGCTGTGCGGGGTGGTCATTGTGGGACTCACCAGCATCCCCCCCCCCGCTATTACATGCAGCCCACCGGGCAGCAAACACAGTGAACACCACGGGTGGCACAACGTCTAACTACGCCACTGAAGCACGCAGCTAGGGTGGGACTCGACCCCCCAGTATTCCACTGAACACAAGGCAGGGCTGCCACACCCATATATTTGCCGCTCAGCTCCAGCAGCATGGGAGTCAGTTTCCTGGGTTTGGCTGCAATCAAGCAGTGCTTCTCAGCATCCCTCTGTGCTGGGGAGCCCACAATTTGGACAAGGCCCGCAGCTGGGCTGCAGCTAAGTCCTCCAGCATTCCACTGACAACACAGCCATATATTTACCGTTTGGCATCGCAGCGTGGGACACACCTGGGCACGTGCCCGGCCTGCACCCGTTAGAGGCCAGAGGAGGGTGGACTGTGCCACCCCTCTGAGAGCGTATTTTCAACAACAGTGGTGAGCTGACTTTCGGCCTAGTTCGGCAGTGACCATGGGGCATATTGCCCACTTTGTTGTTTGGACAGCCTAGACTGTGTTTTTTTCTCTCTCCCTACTTTGCTTTAGTGCTATGGGAAAGAGAAAAGTGGAACTGCAAAAAGTGGTTGATAAGCGGCCCAGTTCCAGAAATACAATTCTATCATTTTTGAACAATGCTTTAGGGGCCCTTACAAAAGAGATCCCCAGTGTGGAGGAGCAGTTGATACAAACCAGCAAGTTGTCAGACTTGTCTAAGGTGGTATTGGATAACATTCGCAATACAAAGGGCACATGTAGCGCTGTGTGTAGTCCTGACATGCAGGCCATGCAGGACAATGACATTCTTAATCAGTTGCAGGGGCAGCTTGCAACTCCAAAATTGTCTGGGAGAGCGGTGGGGGATCTATGCCAAAATAGCAAAAAAGGGGTGTCACCCAGAAAAACTCAATCAGGTAATAAATCTTGTAGAGGGAGGTAAGGGGGGTCAATTATAGTGAACTCGGGAAATGGTTTGAACCAGGATGTTCTTGCTAAACTGGACTCAAAAATGTAAACTGCCTTTGAAGTCCTCGATGAGTGAATTGCCAAGTTGGAGGAAGTAGTGTGTAAATGGGGGAATCAGTTGGCTCCATCCGTGGGTAGGCCGTAAATATTTTAAGCAAAGTGTCTTTGATGAACTCGCTCTACCAATAATAATCCAGCACAAGGGGGTGGTTCCTGTAGTCCCTTCCGCTTTCAATCATTAGGGCATGTAAGGGTAGAGAGAGGAACCCGGGAATTTCAGAAATAAGTTCCATTGCACCCCAATAATAACACTGGCAGCTATTGACACAGTGGGCCTCTAATGGGGTGACAGGATGGGGGATCCCATCTCTTCAGCACGGCTCATACCCAGAAGAGGGGAATTCAGGATGGGCCCTGGTATGGTAGGCAAGTCTTTCTCCAGGGTAATGCTCCATGTGATGTGTTTATTGAACTACCTCCAGCATCCACCCCGTATGTTATTGTCTTGCCCAATGTCCCACCTTTAAATCAGAATGAACTGAAAAGTCATCAGCAGCTCAAAATTAAGATTGTACATTGGCTGTCTGGGAGGGTCAATTTTAATATCAGGCAAGCTCTGTTTGAGGAGACTATATTGATGCAGAGAGTGGGCTGGATTGGTAACACTTCAAAAACCTGTGATGGGGACTGAATTCATGTAACGCAGGGAGGGTGGGTTTTATTTTGAACAATTGTATGACCAATTTAGTCAATCCCAGTTGAATC
Organism: Triturus cristatus; assembly: GCF_964204655.1. Classification (NCBI taxonomy): domain Eukaryota; kingdom Metazoa; phylum Chordata; class Amphibia; order Caudata; family Salamandridae; genus Triturus; species Triturus cristatus. Next base: position 482,440,147 of record NC_140590.1, on the reverse strand, counting down.
CAAGTGCTTCCTCTAGGGTTCTTTTACAAACCTTTGAATGGGAGGGAGGGGCAGAGGACAAACTTAGACAGTGGGGGACTTCATCGGATGGATTCTCAGGGGCAGGTTTTCCAATATTGCCTTGACTAATCGTTTTGAGCCCCTGAGTGGGCTAAATGATCAAGATTGACTGGGACATGAGGTAGTTATCCTACATCATGGAAGAGGCACTAGCACCAAAAGAGATCTGAAGGTATTAAGTTGGAACATTTGGGGGGTACTTGGCAAAATCTGTCATGAAGTTTGGGTTAAGTTCCTCAATTGTTATGATGTTACTAGACTCCAGGAAGACGCGAGAAGCGGAGGGAATCATTTATTTAGATGGGCATGTTACCGCCCGCTTTAAAGCTATTCCCTCTACTCAGGGTAGAGCTAGAGGGGGCTTAACAATGCTAGTCAAACTGGAATTGAATGGTAATTCGGAGGTGATTACCACAAATTCGCTCTTCCTACTCGGTGTTCTCTTGTCTTTGAAAAAGTAGGTGATCTGGGACCTTAGTAAGTTTTTAAAGGATTTATTTTCTTCCTGCTGTTCTTCTCATACAGCATTGATGTTGATGGGAGATTTTACTTTGCGTCCTTGCCTGGAATATTAGCTGTATGATCTGCTTGACACTGAAGTTAAATAATTTGGTTTCAGAGTATAATTTAGTCAACCTAATGAGCAAAAAAGACACAAATTTGGCAGACGGAGTGTCCACCTTTAAAGGAGCGGGTAAAAGCTCTTCTATTGAAGACATTTTTGTTTCAGCTGGTTTATTGTCTTCAGTGATGTATTTCAATGTTGAATGGAATATTTTTTGTGACCATAATCCCCTCTTGGCTACACTCTGGTGTGGAAAGTAGCCAATTGGCACATGCTCCACTTTCAAGGAGCCTGTCATTCTCAAAGATCAGGGGCGTAGGTTAAAATGGGCAAAGATCATAACAGAGGTCTTTCATTCGGATGTCCATATTTTTTTGAAGGAAGCCGCCTCTGATGCCTGTTTCTTGAGGGCATATGATTCACTATTTGGGTCTATTAAATAAGCCCTAACTAAACTAGGTACAGCTGCACCCCCACCTCTTTTTAGATGGTTTGACAGGGAATTGTTCGAGTGCACAGACAGAGCTGCTAGTTGCCCTAAAAGCTTATAGGTTTTTGACCAGTGGCCAGGATATTAGTAGGGTGACATTTTTTTCCTATTTGTGCATCCTTCTGGATTCTGGACTTAGGTGGCATCCAATGAGTAAGATTAATACGGTCCGCTTGGAGAGGGTTATATACAGCTTAAAAGATTTCTCGCAGCGATTGGGACAAAAACCAATCAAGATCCTGCTAGATGTATTTAAAGCAAAGGGTATCTCGACAGCTAGTTTTGGTTGCGAAATCTGGTGGTATGTTCCTATTGCCCTCTTCAGGTAGAACGGCTGGTGTCAGAGTTCAGATATTTTTTTTCCAGCTATCTTGTTTGACAAAAGAAATAGTTTCTGAGTACCTCACAATTAGCTATTGCCTGGGACTCTTTCTCTCAGACTTTCAATTCAAAGAAGGCAGGACCTAATATGTTTGCTACCAGCTGCACGCAAGGCTATTACAGCTCTCCTGCAGAGTTCCTGCCGCTAAAGTGAGGACTGCAGCTTATTGCAATAGTCAAGCAGCTCGTCTTGTGGATCCCACTACTCACTGCATGGCACCCGCTGCTCAGGATGCAGTTTCTGCAGTTCATTGTGTGCTCCTGCAGCTCACTGTAGGTTCCTGCACCCCAGGTGTTACTTCCTGCAGCTCACTGCAAGACTCTTGAAGACAACTGTTTTGGTCCCTGCAGCTCACTATATTGGTCGGTTTGCTTAATGTCTGGTTGATAGGGATCCTGTAGTTCACTCTAGAGTCCTTCCCCATCAAAGTGCTGGACTGCATCTCACTGTGTAGCTACTGCAACTACCTGTGTAGCTCTGGCAGATCACTGTACAGCTTTGTAGTTCATTGTGTGGCTACTCCAACTGACAGTGAGGCTCTTCCAACTAATGGTACGTCTTCTGCAGCTCACTGACTCCCTGTTAGGCAATAGCCAGACACTGCATGCTTCTCTAGCTTGCTTCAGGGCTCCCTTTGGTGCTACAGAACTCAGCATGGTCCTCCCATCAGACCACTGTGGGGCTTCTACAGATCACTGTGAGATTTTCTAAGCTCACTGTGAGGCACATTTACTTCACTCCAGTGCTCCTTCAGCCTTAATGGGAAGTCCCTCAGATTAGGGTGATATTCTTCCATCTCACTGCAGAATTACATTTTTTGCTGAGAGGTTCTTAAAATACACCAGGGGCACCTAGAGTTCACCATTGCTCCTGTGGATCCATGTGGTCCCATAGTACCTACCAAAGGATTGCTGGAAAGTCCTGAGAGGCTCCTGTGGCTCATTAATGTGCTCTAATAGCTCACTGTGAGAAACCTGCAGGTCAAAGTAGAACTGTGGCAGCCGATTAAGAGCCTCCATCAACTTATTGTGAAGGTCGTTCAGCTCACTGTGAAGTTTACTCCTAGGTCTATCAGCTGTTATACTGTCATTCTTGTTATAATGTTTCCAGAAGTCTCCTTCTTTTCTAGGACATGGCATTATAACCTCATACATAACTTTGAGTTTAGTGATTATCCTAGAGAATATGTTTATCATTGAGTCAATAAATGTGCCTATCATCATGCTAGGTTATGTGGCCATCATTGTTGTGGCACTGAATGTTTGTATTATTTTGCCAGGGAAAATGACCATCAGTCTGGGTAGAGCGACCACCAGAAAATGAAGCAGAAACCAGAAAAAAAAGAAATATGTGGGAGAAGGAGAATAGTATTTCTGAGTTACCAGCAACAATATGGTGCAGAATAACTATCAAAAATATGTTGTGAGGTGGCCTGCTATATTATATGGACAAAATGAACAATGTTATGAGGCAATTGCCAGCAGACAGACAAAGCGGACTGACTCCACAAGCTGAGAAATACACCAGTCTTTTTACCCTTCCTATCCAACACCTTGGGCCTTAGTTCGAGTTTGGTGAGTGGATAATTCCATCACGAACATGATGAATATCCTGTTCACCATATTA